>NC_092708.1:260748710-261032975 GCF_047496885.1 Scyliorhinus torazame
CCCAACCTACTGCCCCCCTCCCCAACCCACTGCCCTCCCTCCCCCAAACCACTGCCCCCATCCCCCCAACCCATTGCCCCCACTCCCCCCAACCCACTGCCCTCCCTCCCAACCCACTGCCCCCCTCCCCCACCCACTGCCCCCCGACCCACTGCCCCCCCAACCCACTGCCCTCCCACCCCCCAACCCACTGCCCCCTCCTCCCCCTCAACCCACAGCCCTCTCCTCCCCCCAACCCACTGCCCCCTCCCCAACCCACTACCCCCCAACCCACTGTCCCCCTCCCCCACAACTGCCCCCCCTCCCCGCCCACCACTGCCCCTCCCCCACCACTGCCCCCCTACCACTACCCCTACCACACATCACTGCCCCCTCCCCCCCACCCACTGCCACACACACCTACCCCCACCCACTGCCGCACCCCCCACCCACTGCCGCACCACCCTCCCCCACCCACTGCCACACCCGTCTCCCCACCCACTGCCCCCCCTCACCCCACCCACTTCCCCCCCTCCGCCCACCCATTGCCCTCCCCCCCACCCAATGCATCCCACCTCGCCCCAGCCACTGCCACCCTCCCCTCACCCAATGCCCCCCTCCCCCCACCCATTGCCCTCCCCCCCACCCAATGCATCCCACCTCGCCCCAGCCACTGCCCCCCTCCCCTCACCCAAAGCCCCCCTCCCCCCACCCAATGCCCCCCTCCCCCACCCAATGCCCCCTCCCCCCACCCAATGCCCCCCTTACCAACTGCTCCTCCTCCCCCACCGTCACTACCCCTCACCCTCCCTACCCCTCACCCTCCCATCCCACACCCTCCTTACTCCTCCCCCTCACGACCTATCCCCCATTCCCTCAACCCTCCTCAAGTCCTCCCACCCAAGTCAACTCCCCTCTCGCTCCCTCAATCATCCCACCTCAACTCCCCCCCCTCAACTCCCCCTCCCCTCAACACCCACTCCCCTCCCCTCAACTCCCTTTCCCCTCCCCTCAACTCCCTTTCCGCCTCTCAACTCCCCCTCCCGCTCCGTGAATCATCCCCCCTCAACTCCCCGTCCCCTCAAATCCCCGTCCCCTCAACTCCCCCTCAACTCCCCCTCCCCCTCAACTCCCCCTCCCCCTCAACTCCCCCTCCCCCTCAACTCCCCCTCCCCTCAACTCCCCCTCCCCACGCAACTACCCCTCATTCCCCCCTGAACCCTCCCTCCCCCTCAACACTCCCTCCCACCTCCCCCTCCCTCCTCCTCACCTCCCCCACCCTCCTCCTCACCTCCCCCTCCCTCACCTCCCCCTCCCTCCCTCCTCACCTCCCCCTCAACCCTCTCCCCTCACCTCCCCCTCCCTCCCTCTCCCCTCACCTCCCTCTCCCCTCACCTCCACCTCCTTCCCCCTAACCACCCCCTCCCTCCCCCCACACCTCACCCTCCCTCCTCACCTCCCCCTCCCTCCCCCTCAAATGCCCCTCCCTCCCTCCTCCCTCAGCTCCCCTTCCCCCTCAACTCCCCCTCCAATTTCCTCCACCAACTCCCCCTCACACTCCCTCTCCCCAGCACCCCCTATTCCCTCACACCCCCTTTGCCCCTGCCCCCTCACTCTCTCTCACCCCCTCACACTCCCTCACCCCCTCACATTCCCTCACCCCCTCACACTCCCTCTCCCTCATCTCACTGCCCCTCATACCCCACTGCTCTCCCCACACACCCCTCATCCGAAACGCTTTCCCTCTTTGCACTCCAAACCCCACAACTCCCCTCCCACAATTCCCCATACTGTCTGCCCCTCCCCTCCCCTCTGTTGCTCCCTCATATCCCCCAGCTCCCCCTCCACCCTCCCCAATGCCCCCCTCCTCCATACACCCTTCCCCCATATCCTCCCACTGTGCCCTCCAAAACCCACCAGCCCCTTCCCACAACCCCCCATACCCTCTACCCCTCCCACATACTCCCTTCACCTCCCCATACCCATTCCCCTCCCCTCACAGCCCCCCAGCATCCCTCCACTATATCTCCACTGATGTCCCACTGCTACCCCCACTGTCCCATCCCCCACTTCTCCCAAAAACCTACTGCCCCCTCCCCCCACCCAATGCCCCCCCTCCCCCCACCCAATGCCCCCCCTCCCCCCACCCAATGCCCCCTTACCAACTGCTCCCCCTCCCCCACCGTCACTACCCCTCACCCTCCCTATCCTCCCATCCCACACCCTCCTTACCCCTCCCCCTCACTACCTATCCATTCCCTCAACCCTCCTGAACTCCTCCCACCCATCTCAACTCCCCTCTCGCACCCTCAATCATCCCACCTCAACTCCCCCTCCCCTCAACCCCCCTCACCTCAACACCCACTCCCCTCCCTCAATTCCCTTTCCCCTCCCCTCAACTCCCTTTCCGCCTCTCAACTCCCCCTCCCGCCTCTCAACTCCCCCTCCCGCTCCCTCAATCATCCCCCCTCAACTCCCCGTCCACTCAACTCCCGCTCCCCCTCAACTCCCCCCTCCCCCTCAACTCCCCCCTCCCCCTCAACTCCTCCCCCTCAACTCCCCCTCCCCACGCAACTTCCCCTCATTCCCCCTGAACCCCTCCCTCCCCCCTCAACACCCCCTCCCTCACACCTCCCCCTCCCTCCTCCCCACCTCCCTCTCCCTCACCTCCCCCTCCCTCCCTCGCCCCTCACCTTCCCCTCAACCCCCTCCCCTCACCTCCCCCTCCCTCCCCCTCAGCTGCCCCTCCCTCCCTCCCCCTCAGCTGCCCCTCCCTCCTTCCCCCCTCACTTCCCCCTCCCTCCCTCCCCCTCACCTCCATCCCTCCCCCTCACCTCCCTCCCCCTCAAATGTGTCTCCCTCCTCCCTCAGCTCCCCTTCCCCCTCAACTCCCCCTCCCTCCCTCAACTCCCCCTCCCTCCAATTTCCTCCACCAACTCCCCCTCACACTCCCTCTCCCCGTCACCCCCTATTCCCTCACACACCCTTTGCCCCTGCCCCCTCACCCCCTCACATTCCCTCACCCCCTCACATTCCCTCACCCCCTCACACTCCCTCACCCCCTCACACTCCCTCTCCCTCATCTCACTGCCCCTCATACCCCACTGCTCTCCCCACACACCCCTCATCCGAAATGCTTTCCCTCTTTGCACTCCAAACCCCACAACTCCCCTCCCACAATTCCCCATACTGTCTGCCCCTCCCCATACCCTCTGTTGCTCCCTCATATCCCCCAGCTCCCCCTACGCCCTCCCTAATGCCCCCCTCCTCCATACACCCTTCCCCCTTATCCTCCCACTGTGCCCTCCAAAACCCACCAGCCCCCTCCCACAACCCCCCATACCCTCTACCCCTCCCACATACTCCCTTCACCTCCCCATACCCATTCCCCTCCCCTCACTGCCCCCCAGCATCCCTCCACTATATCTCCACTGATGTTAATCCAGCTCCCTCAAATTCACACAGCAATCCCCCTCCCTGCAGCATTCCCTCTGTGTTACTGACAGCATCTTGTGATCTGCAAAACTGGTGACGAGGGTAGAACTGGATTGTTGGCGACGCTGCTACACTTTAAAAAAATAAATTTAGACTACCCTTTTAATTTTTTCCATTTAAGCGGCAATTTAGCGTGGCCAATCCACCTACCCTGCACATCTTTGGGTTGTGGGGGCGAAACCCACGCAAACACGGCGAGTTTGTGCAAACTCCACTTGGACAGTAACCTAGAGCCAGGATCGGACCTGGGACTGACGCTGCTACACTGTCGAGCGAACCACCTCGCTTACTCTGCTACACCAAGATTGGACTTTTTTTTTGAATATGCCTCTGTTTGGAAGATTTGACGTGTTTAACGCAAGCTTTGAGGATTGGACACATAGAAACAGACATAGAAAATAGAAGCAGGAGGAGACCATTTGGGCTCCACCATTCATTATGATTATGGCTGATTATCAAGTTCAATACCCTGATCCCGCCTTCCCCACATATCCCTTGATCCCTTTATCCTCTAGTGCTATATCTAATTTCTTCTTGAAATTATACGTTTTGGCCTCAACTTCTTTCTCTGGGTGCACATACTTACAGTGTGATATGAAGCCTCACATATCCTGCAGCTTCAGACACTAACACGTTTGAACAGTTTGGGGACACTGGTGGGACAACACTTTAATCCTACCCCACCCATAATTGTGCAGAGGTACCAGGGGCTGTTTAGCACAGGGCTATGTCGCTGGCTTTGAAAGCAGACCAAGGCAGGCCAGCAGCACGGTTCAATTCCCGTACCAGCCTCCCCGAACAGGTGCCGGAATGTGGCGACTAGGGGCTTTTCACAGTAACTTCATTTGAAGTCTACTTGTGACAATAAGCGGTTTTCATTTCATTTTCATTTCATTCATTTTCATTACAATACAGCAGAAAGGACCGCTGGAGAGTCCAGAACTGAGGTTTTTTTTTTTCATTTTAGAGGACCCAATTAATTTTTTTTTCCAATTCAGGGGCAATTTAGTGTGGCCAATCCACCGAGCCTGCACATCTTTGGGTTGCGGGGGTGAAACCTACGCAAACAAGGGGAGAATGTGTAAACTCCACATGGACAGTGACCCAGAGCCAGGATTGAACCTGGGACTTCGGTGCCGTGAGGAAGCAATGCTAACCACTGCGCCACCGTGCTGCCCATGTAACTGAGTTTTTCTCCAGGTCGCATAGGATAGCCGAATTTTGTGAATACAGCATATCCCATTCATAAATGCTCTGCAACCGTTTGGTTTGCGGTGGGTTTTTTAAAACGTATTTTATTACAAACTTGTATCAAAGCTGGTTTGCGGTGTTGATAACATGGCAACTCAAAATTATTGCTACCCGACCATCTTTAAACCTGCAACAGGGCGGGAAGATTTCACTTTGCAGAGAAAATGCTGAACGAGGGATGTAGGAGAGCCAGGGATGGAAGTAAATGCTCTGGGACATGCCCTCTCCTGGCAATCGCCCCCCCCCCTCCCCTTCTCCCACAAGACCAATCCCCATCCTGGACCGAATGCTGTAGAGGCCCGGTCCATTGGTCAAAGATCAAGTTGACCCGGTGGGATACCACCTCAGAGTCCATTGAGGGAGAGCCAGGACATTGTGGGGCATCTGGTTGTGGGGACTACAGGGAACACAAATCACAGATCAGCCAGAGATCCCAGCGCCAAGGTCGTGGCAGGCGCTAGCCTCGGGCTTGTACTTTCCATCTGGATGAACGAGAGGAGGAGGAGTGCATGCACCTGAATTGTGTGCAGCATCCAAGTGGCCCCCATTAATATAACCATGCCAGTTAATGGATATCTATTAGATATGGTGTTGGACACGGAGCTGCAGTTTCCGTGACAGACCTGCGATCAGATAAAGTCAGGATGCAGCAGTTGGATCTGAGAGGCACCAACACTACATTAGCAGTGGTTGATGGGAACCAGTCGGTGCATCTCCCGCTCATTATTGTCAAGGCACCCGGCCCCAGCTTGTTAGGCTGTGATTGGATGAGCTACGTACATCTAGACTGGCAGCAGATTTTCCAGATGGGATTCGAAGGCCTGTACGAAATATTGGGAAAATACCCTGAGGTTTTTCAGACTGGGGAAAGTAAAGGGGGCCATGGCAGTGGTGGGCGGGGAGGGGGGGCAAAACAATTTTTATTCCATGAACTCAAATTAACCTTTTAAATAAACATTGGATCTCTTAACACTCCTTACTTCAAAGATAACCCTGAAAATAATACAACACTACCCAATCCTGCAAACTGTTTCTTTACACATTCAAAATACTTCATCTTCACAAAAACAGTAACACACCAGGTCACAGTTAATATATATTTTCTGTTGGATGGCAGAGATATATCAGCTTGGTTGACTTCAGCTCAAGCACCTTGCTTTTCTTCCTGCAGCTCTCAGCAAAACACACAGACACTCCCAGCTGCTCTCTCAAACTGAAACTAAAACTCCCAAAAGCAGAAGTGAGCTCAGCTCCCCCCCCCCCCCCCCCCCCCCGTGACATCATTTCAGTAACATGATCAGCTTCATTTATTAAAGGTACATTTCTTAAACATCCAATTCTTAAAGGCACTCTCACATGACAGGGGCAATTTAGTGTGGCCAATCCACCTAGCCTGCACATCTTTGGGTTGTGGGTTGTGCCATTCAGCAGGCTCCTACCCCTACGTGCATCACAGAACTTCAGTCTTTTCTGGGTTTGGTGAACTAATATGAAAAGTTCATCCCCAGCCTTTCAACTATGTTGGCCCCCCCCGCATCTCCTTTTGGAACAAAA
The DNA here is from genome assembly GCF_047496885.1 of Scyliorhinus torazame. Lineage (NCBI taxonomy): Eukaryota > Metazoa > Chordata > Chondrichthyes > Carcharhiniformes > Scyliorhinidae > Scyliorhinus > Scyliorhinus torazame. Next base: position 260,754,990 of record NC_092708.1, read on the forward strand.
AACAGAAGTGGGCGTGGAACCGACAGCAGGAAGAAGCTTTCCGGCAAGTAAAGAAGCAGCTGACTTATTCTGGCTTGCGCACACATTATGATCCTGCCAAACCCTCATTGTCATGTGTGACGCATCTCTGTACAATATTGGTGCTGTTTTGTCACACTGGATGGAAGGTGGCAGTAAGAGGCCCATCACTTTAGCCTCCTGGATATCGGCTGTGGCTGAGCGGAATTTTGTACACATTGAGAAAAAGGGTCTGGCAGTTGTCTTCACCGAGAAGAAATTCCATCAATATGTGTACGATCAACCTTTCACGATCATCATGGACCACAAGCCGCTGCTCGGTCTTTTTAAGGAGGAAAGGTGATCCCTCCCATTGCCTCCATCAGGATCCAACGTTGAGCCCTTCTGCTGGCTGCCTATGAGCACTCATTTGAGCATCGACCTGGAACCGATTGCAAATGTAGATGCATTGTGCCGACTTCCCTTGCCAATGAGTCCTCCTTCTTTTCCCAGGATAGACGAGATAATGGCCACGCTCAACTTTATGAATTAGTTGCCTGTAACTGCATCCCTGATCCGTGAGTGGACTCAGATAGATCCTTTCGTTTTGAAAGGCTGCATTGGCGGTTTTCAGGTGAGTTGCGGGCATTCTCGACGAAGATGTCCGAGTTTAGAAGTGGAGGAAGGCATCCTGCTGTGAGGTATGTGCATCATCATTTCAGAAAAGGGCCAAAACCTGATTTTGGGGGACCTGCATTACGGACACCCTGGGCTGTCCAAATATTTGCATGTAGCTATGTTTGGTGGCCCGGCCTGGATGCTGACATCGAGAGAGTAGCCCAGGAGTGTGGCATATGCCAGGAACAATCTTGAGAATGGCCAAGCGACTGTGGGCACAATTGCGGGCCAATTTTGCCGGCCCGTTTCAAGGCTTGATGTTAATTCTCCTGATCGACGTCCACTCTGTGGTTAGAGGTCCATAAAATGCCAGTAACAACCTCCAGAGCGACCTCAAAAAGCTGCATTTGCATTGCTGCCTACGGCGCTGAGGACCCGGGTTCGAATCCCGGCCCTGGGTCACTGTCCCCGTGTCTGCGTGGGTTTCACCCCCCCACAACCCAAAGATGTGCAGGGTAGGTGGATTGGCCACACTAAATTGCCCCTTAATTGGAAAAAAAATAATTGGGTACTCTAAATTTATATTAATAAAAAAGCTGCATTTGTCTTTGAGTAGACACGGCATCCCAGAGTGTTAGTTACTGACAATGGAACATCCTTTGCAAGTGAGGAGTTCTCGGGATTCTTGAAAGCTAACGGGGTGCAACACACCTGTACAGCCTCATATTACCCAGCTTCAAATGGCTTGGCGGAAAGGGCGATACAGACATTCAAATGTGGACTGAAAAAAACAGTCTTCAGGGTCCATAGACACAAAGCTGGCCAGGTTTCTGTTCTGCTCCGCATGCCACGTCCGGGGTGGCTCCGGCTGAATTGCTGATGGGCCGGGGTCTTTGGACCCGTCACAGTATGGTTTTCCCTGATATAGTTGGGAAACTGTGCCACAGCCAGGAGCTACAAGGGCGTTGTCCCATTCCTCAATGACAACTAGGCCCTGACTGGCTTGCAGGTGGCGCCAGTAGATCTCCAAACAATTGGCCGCTAGACAAGCCAGTATCTGTTTTTAAAATCTTTTTATTAGCATTTTTGAAATTATATACATTGCTATTCGTTTTAATTTATTATACAGTCACAAAGGTTCCTTCTTAGGTTTCTCTATTTACAGCCTGTTGCTGTCTGGCTGGCTCAGCCTACAATCCTCCCTATCCCCCCCCCCCCCACTAGCACCTCTCTCCTTGACCACCCCCCTCCCTTTCCCCCTTTTCCATTGCTGTTTCCCATTTTTTCCTTGCTGGGTTTTGCTACCTCACCTCCCCCCCACCCCGGTCCTCCTGCGCTTTCCTCTTTCTATCTTATCCTGGCTATTTTCACCTGGACAAGCCAGTATCTTATCAAGTACATGTACAAAGGGGCAGCACAGCGGCACAGTGGTTAGCACTGCTGCCTCACGGCGCTGAGGACCCAGGTTCGACCCAGGTCATTTCCGTGTGGAGATTGCACATTCTTTCCAGTGTCTATGTAGGTCTCACCCCCTCAACCCAAAACAATGTGCAGCATAGGTGAATTGGCCACCCTAAATTGCCCCTTGATTGGAAAAAAAATAATTGGGTACTCTAAATTTATTTTTTTAAAGTACAGGTGTAAGGTCACACCTTGACCACATTTTGTCCAGATGGCCAAATCTTCGTAAACTTCCTCAAGGGAGGAAAGTTCTTCTCAAGGCAAATCTGATGCCTGAAGAGGCCAGAGCATTCCCCCAAGGGGCCCTGACGCGACATGTGAGAGGTTCATGATGCAGATTCAGATATGGAAACATAGGCATCGGAGCAAACAGTGCAGCAGCCTCAGTCAGTGCATCCGCCACGGCGTTCATGTCGGAAACGATGTTCATGTCACTGCCCGATCGAGTACCATGAGTCACAGGAGCATCGCCGGATGCAAAGAGGATCTGTCGCCCTCCTACTCCGCCGTCTTCGGAGGAATCTTCGGACTTTGTGGGGGAGGGATGTTCTAACCCACACGAGACCTATGGGGTTGGAGCGATCAACCTCTCCCTGAGTCGCGCCGAATACGAGCTCCCCTGCTAAAGAGGCGAATCATCCATCGATAAGTTCTGCATAAAGTCGGCCAGGTCTGGTACTGACAGTTCAGACTTGATTGTGATCTGGTGTATATTGTAAATAATAGTGTGTTAATAAATCAAGTTTCTTAAATTTACTCGGTCTGGACTCGTTTGTGGTCTACAAAAGTTTTAATTATTCTCCATCCTTGTTTTTAAATCCATCCATGGCCGTACACCTCCCTTTCTTTGTCACACAACCCTCCGAGGTATCTGTGCTCCTCTCGTTCTGGACTCTTGTGCATCCCCAAATCATAATCGCTCCACCATTGGTGGATGTTCCTTCTGCTACCTTTGGCCCCGAGCTTCGACCTGGCCTAATATCTCCTGCATGTGATTTGGTGTTGTGTTTTGTTTCACAATGCTCCTGTGAAGTGCATTGGGACATTTTATTACATAAAAAGTGCAATACACATGTAAGTTGCTGTCATTGTTGCAGACACTGTCTGGCTTTTCTCAGAGCTGGCTCAGTACCAGAGGAGGAAGTGACTACAACACCCAGAGTGCCTAGCCCGTTGCTGGGGCTGTTGCTAGGGACTGGTTGTTAAGTTCTGGTTGCCAGTGAAACAGAGAGAGGTTTCCAGTCAAACCCAACAGGCCTTGGGCAGCGAAGAAAGTACTTGTCGCTTCGAGAGAAGGTCTCGGAAACCAACAATTTATACTGCCTAAGGAAACACAAAGGTAAAAATGTTCATTATTTATGTATATCGCCCATTTCTTTTTATGCACTTTCTCAGTCATGGAGCCAACTGTTAACCTGTGATTTGGTGCGCGATCCAATTATTTAAAATAGCGTAACCTCGGAAGGTCGCTCGGTCCGAAACTGCTGGCTCTCCGGCTTCACAGAATTTGATACTGGGGCTGTTTGATTTTGTCCGAAAAAAAACCCCCCAAGGACGAGGTTCCACAAACAGTAATGATCAGGTTTGCTTTTTGCTGGTGGCTAGGGAATAAATATTGACCAGGACGCTGGGCGAACGGCCCAGCTGTTTTTAAGATAATGCCAGAGAATCTTTTATATTCACTTGAGAGGTAATACAAGGCCTTGTTCTAACATCTAGTCCGAAAGACGGCACCTCGACTGGGGAGTCAGCCGAAATTACGTGTTCCAGTCACAGAACCCACAGCATTCTTGTCTCTGCAGCAAGAAGACGATCTGCCCACTGAACTGCAGTTGACATCTCCCGCCAAAGGCTGTTGAGAGGCTCTGTTCAACCTGATTGCACGCCCACCAGCTCTCTCATCATCCTCGACTCCAAGGCTCTTCTTTTCATTATGAGTCTAAACGGCGAGTATCCACTTGCTGTTCAATCATGGAGGGAATTACAGTTGAGTCCTCAAATGTTCTTTCCTCGTTGTTCACACACAGGCTGGGGGAAAAAAACAGCAAGGACTTGCCTATTTAGTTCAGACTTTGAATTTGGATGGCATGTATTGTCATAGAATCATAGAATTTACAGTGCAGAAGGAGGCCATTCGGCCCATCGAGTCTGGCCCTTGGAAAGACTTAAGCCCACGCCTCAACCCTTTCCCACCAAACCTTTTGGACACCAAGGGGCAATTTAGCATGGCCAATCCACCTAACCTGCACATCTTTGGACTGTGGGAGGAAACCGGAGCACCCGGAGGAAACCCACGCAGACATGGGGAGAACGTGTAAACTCCACACAGTCACCTGAGGCTGGAATTGAACTTGGGACCCTGGAGCTGTGAGGCAGCAGTGTTAATCACTGTGCCACCGTGCCGCCAAAAGTTTTTGAAAGTCAAAAACGTTCTCCACTTGTCCATCCCTAATTTGCCTGAAAAGGTGACGGTGAACCTCTGCAGTCCTTGCAGTGAAGTTATTGCATTTGGTGTGGCGGGGAAGAAATTTCCCACGCAAAGTAAATATCAGGAAATCCAACTTCATGGAGTACTGCTAGACAGTGTACTTACCTTATAAGGGAATTTGATGAGTGATGTAATTCAACCCAGCGGCAGAAGAGGTTCTGGTCTTTAATAAGGAGTTGTCCTAAAGAGGGAGTGAGAGACTGAGACCTGAGGTCCAGGGGCCTTAATTAGGTAAGCAAATAAGTGATCGGTTGGTGTGATGAATGTAAGAAATTGTCATATTTTCTACTTAACTTTTTTTTGCAGTAATGTTATTAAAACCTGGGTTAAGATGCATATAGACAGTATGACTGCTAGAGCAGTGATTAAGGTGTAAAACTGGGGAAATCTATGATTTGCAGGTGAAGTGTTTTGCTAATAGATCTTGAGAACCATTCATTTGTTTATAGATAGCTAGCTAATGGAATATTGTTTAGGATTGAAGGACCCCTAGGATGTAGATAATTTATGAGGGGTATTGTGTTTGGTCTTGGCTAAACAAGTCAAGGAACATCTTATAAGAAGAGACAAAATAATGCTTTATGCTTTGGGTACAGATGATGTAGTTAATGCGAGCAACCAGGTCTGTATGAAGAGTCAGTAGGTCCTGAACTCTAGTCTGAACAGAGGTGTTTCACTTTGGTGCTGAAAGGTTCTCGCTCCAAAGATTCTGCACAGAGGAAAGCAAGTAAAACCCTGGCTGTTAACTTTATCTGTGAGTGGTATTTAATATATATTAATTTGCTTATTTGAAATATACTGGCAGGTTTAGGAAGTAAATTAACGTTTCTTCTTTTACTTAAGAACTGCTGTTGACTGTAAAGCTATTTCCTTGTTGCGGTTAATTCTGTGATTAAATTAAAGGTTGTTTTAACATAAAAGATACCTACCTATTGGTCAGTGCTATCACTTCTGTGGTGCAGTAACATTTCCTCACAGTTTTACAAATTGAAAACAGTTGGGTTCTCGTTCAGGGTCCTAACACTTTAAGAAAAATATTTTTATTAGAGTTTTTCCCCTTTACACAAGAAAATAAACAAATCTGTACAATCAAATACAATTTACAAAAGCCCAACATTTGAAATGGTCTCCAAAACCGAAAACCCCTTACCCTTTTTTTATTATATATCATGTGTTCTTTATTGGTGTTTCATTATCATACAAAGTAGGGTCGTGCAGTGACACATATATTGCATAGTGGCTGATTTAGCACAGTGGGCTTGTAATGCAGAACAAGGCCAGCAGTGCGGGTTCAATTCCCGTACCGGCCTCCCCGAATAGGCTCCAGAATGTGGCGACCAGGGGCTTTTCAAAGTAACTTCATTGAAGCCTACTTGTGACAATAAGCGATTATTTTTATTATTATTGCTATTCAGTTGCCCATACTTACAAACTTTCGATTGGGGGGGCGGGGGAGCGGAGTCCGACAGGTCGGCCAGCCAGTCTGCAGCTTTGGATGGTGCTGCTGATCACCAGCTGAGCAGGATTCCTCAGTGGGCAATTAGGGAGGCAAAGGCTAGAGCGTAGGACCCCCTCACCATAAAGAGTTCTGGCTAGTCTGATACACCGAAGTCTGCCACTTTTGGGCACAGCTCCACCCTCACCCCCACAACCTTGGACATTGCCGTGAAGAAGGCTATCCAGAACTCGACAAGTCTGGGGCATGTCCAGAACATGTAGGTGTAGTTGGCCAGGCCTTCCTGGCACCATTCACATTTGTCCTCCACCTCCAAGAAGAATCTGCTCATTCGGGTTCTAGTTATGTGTGCTCTGTGTATCACTTAGCCTTGCGTGTGTGGAGGTGGAGTTGCCTCTGTTCAGTGCTTCACTCCAGAGATCCCACCCTATTTCAATCGCTAGCTCTTCCTCCTATTTTTCTCTTGTCCTGTCCAGTGGGGAGCGTGCCTTTCCCAACAGTTGCCCATACAGGTCCCCACAATTCTTCCCCCACCCCGCCGAATTGCCCGCGACCAACAGTTTTTCTAATAGTAATTGTGTGCATGTCTTTGTTTCCCAACGGAGGATGTTTCCCCCTGGTCAGTTCCCGGTCAGTTGTAGCCTCTTCATCAATTCTTCTAGCGTTGTCAGTCTGTTGTCTGTATTGAAGACACTAACTGTCAGTGCCCCCCATCCTGTCTCCAACTTTTAATGGTGGCGTCCATTTTGGTTGGCATGACCCTGCGATAGTTGCAGATGGGAGCCATAGTGGACATTTCGGTTAGACCAAAGTGTTGTTGTCTTAGTTTAAAACATTTTTTTAGAGTACCTAATTCATTTTTTCCAATTAAGGGGCAATTTAGCATGTTCAATTCACCTACCTTGCACATCTTTGGGTTGTGGGGACGAAACCCACGCAAACATGGGGAGAATGTGCAAACTCCACACGGACAGTGACCCAGAGCTGGGATCGAACCTGGGACCTCGGCACCATGAGACTACAGTGCTACCACTGCGCCACTGTGCTGCCCCTAGTGTTGTCTTAGTTGGTTCCACATCTGGAGCGTGACTATTAACATTCGGCTTGGAGAGTGCTTGACTAGTGGGGATGAGAGCAATGCTGTGACCAGGGCGCGGAGGGACATCCTTGTGCAGGAACTCTCCATTTTTACCCATTCTGTTTCTAGTTCCTTTATCCATCCCCTCGCTCTTTCCGCTGTGGCTGCCCAGTGGTAATATTTCATGTTTGGAGGGGTCAGGCTTCTCGTTCTTTGCAATATTTTTGGGGGGATCCTTGGATTCTTCCCTCCCCCATTCACACAAACGTCATGATAATTTTATTTACTGTGTTAAAGTGTCCTTGAGGTTGAAGGTCGGTATGGATCTGAACAGGAAGAGGAACCTGGGCAGTACGTTCATCTTGATTGTCTGCACCCTCGCCACCAGGGGGAGTGGGAGTGTGTCTCACCTCTGGAGATCCATTTTCACTTCCTCCATCAGACTTGCCAGATTCCTTTTGTGGATCCGTGTCCAGCCTTGGGCAATTTAGATCCCCATGTAGTGGAATTTCTTTCAGGCATGTTTAAATGGCTGTCCCTCCAGCTCTGCCCTCTCCCTTGCAGGTTCACTGGGAAGATTTTGCTTTTGCTCAGGTTGAGTTTGTAGCCAGAAAAGGCTTTAACCCTTTCAGGAGCGTCATGATCCCCTCCATGCTGCTTTGGGGGTCTGCAATGTAGAGCAGCTGGTCACCCGCATAGAGTGAGACTCTGTTCTCTCTGGATCCCCTTCCAGTTTTTCGCCGCTCTGAGTGCGATCACTAGTGGCTCGATTGCCAGGGCGAATAGTAGTGGGGACAGCGGGCATCTTGCCTTGTGCCTCTGTGCAGCTGGAAGTACTTAAGAGCTGATGGTGTTTTTAAAAAAAAGCTTTATTACAAACTTATATTTTTTAAAAAAAGCAACAAGTACAAACCCACTCCACAAACTCACGGTCCATAGTTTGTACAATTTTTCCTCTTTTTACACCTTCCCTCCCCCTCCACACCCCTGCGGCCAACAGTTCCTCAAACATTGTCATGAACAACCTCCACTGCGTCTCAAAGCCCTCTGCTGACCCTCTCAACTCAAACATAATAATTTTAACTGGAGAAAGTCATACAAGTCCCCCAGCCAGGCTGCCACCCCCAGGTGGTGTATCCAACCTCCAGGTAAATCCCTGCCTGCTGGCTCTGCCCAGCAGGCGGCGTATAAAAGCGTGTGCTCTCCTGAGCTGAAGCCATTCTGGTTCCAGCTACAGGAGGCACAACATCTTGTTCAATAAAGCCTCGATTGTTCCACCATTCTCGTCTCGTGGTAATTGACAGTACATCAATTTATTGAACAAGATTTTTAAACGATGGATCTCCTCATCAAGCCTGATCGCCTGCAGCTGAGCCCTCAAGCAGCCAACGCTACGTCCACCTTCGACCACTGGCTAGCCTGCTTCGAAGGCTACCTCAGAGCAACCGCTGAAGAACCCTCGGACTCGCAGAAGCTCCAAATCCTCTATTCACAGGCGAGCCCTGACATTTTTCCCCTCATCTGGGATGCGCCCACCTACTCCGAAGCGATGACGCTCGACCAGTGAATCAAGTGTTCGCCAGGCACCTCCTGGCGACAAGACAGCAACTCCCCGGGAAGTCCCTGGACGATTTCTTGCATGCCCTGCAGATCCTAGGTAGGAACTGTGACTGCCGGGCAGTTTCGGCAGTCCAGCACACTGAACTTTTAATTAGAGACGCTTACGTCACGGGCATGAAGTCTGCGTACGTCCGCCAGTAGCTATTGGAAGGGGGTGCGCTCGATCTTGTGGGGACTAGGCAGCTCGCTAATTCGTTAGAAGTGGCCTCCCATAACGTTCGGTCCTACACCCCCGACTGTGTGGCACCCTCGTGGACATCGTGGGCCCCTCCAGCTGCCGACTCCAGCTCACCGCAAGCCTGCGCCGCGCGGCAGCCAGCTGACTCTGGGGGGCCCAAGTGTTATTTTTGAGGACAAAACAAACACCCCATGCAGCGCTGCCCGGCGCGGAGCGCGACCTGCAACGGATGTGGAAAGAAAGGACACTTTGTTTCTGTTTGCCAGGCCCGGTTGGTTGCCGCTGTTTCCAGGCCCGGCATTTCTACACCCGCCACATGCGGCCCGTGTGCGCCGCCATCTTTGATGCTGCCCCCCCATGGGCGCCGCCATCTTCGGCACCATTTTGGACTGCGCCTCAGGACCTCTGCTCGTCTGACCGTTCGTCGCCTACCACAACTCCGCCACCGCTGATTAGCCCGGGACCTCCCAGCACCTTCCGCAGCTCGCCTCTATCACCCTGGATCAGTCTCGGCCCCACAACCTCGTGACCGCTACGATGATGGTGAAGCCCTGCACAGCATCTTCACTCTGTTCGGTTTCCCCACCTATATCCACAGCGATCGGGGATCCTCTTTCATGAGCGATGAGCTGCGTCAGTTCCTGCTCAGCAAGGGCATCGCCTCGAGCAGGGCGACCAGCTGCAAGCCCCGGGGAAACGGGCAGGTGGAGAGGGAGAACGGGATGGTCTGGAAGGCTGTCCTGCTGGCCCTGCGGTCTAAATACCTCCCGGTCACCCGCTGGCAGGAGGTCCTCCCCGACGCGCTCCATTCCATCCTGTCGCTCCTCTGCACCGCGACTAATGAGACCCCTCATGAACGTCTCTTTGCCTTCCCCAGGAGGTCCACCTCCGGGGTCTCGCTCCCAACATGGCTAACAGTTCCTGGACCCGTCCTCCTCCGGAAGCACGTGCGGAGCCATAAATCGGACACCTTGGTCAAAAAGTCCACTTCCTACATACAAACCCGCAGTACGCCTATGTGGCACACCCCGACGGGCGCCAAGACACAGTCTCCCTCCGGGACCTTGCACGACCCCCGATCTGACCCCCACCCCCCGGGTTGCCTCATTCACCCCTGCCCCACTCACCCTCCCTCCAGCGAACCACACCACAGCCCCCAACCCAGCAGGATCCGTCCTCCCATTGGATCCACTCAGGGGTGACGAAGAAGAGGACAACACGCTCCCGGAGTCGCAGGTGACCAGGTCGGCACCCACATCACCACCAGGACTGAGGCGATCGCGGAGGAGGGTCAAGGCCCCGGCAGACTTAATTTGTAATGTTTCCACCACCCCCGCCGGACTTTTTTTTTTAACAGGGTGTGAATGTGCTGAACACCACTAGTGGTATATTATATGTATTACAGCACTGCACGTATATTAGAGGTACGATGGTAAATCCCTGCCTGCTGGCTCCACCTAGCAGGCGGCGTATACAAGTGTGCGCTCTCCTGAGCTGAAGCCATTCTGGTTCCAGCTACAGGAGGCACAACATCTTGTTCAATAAAGCCTCGATTGTTCCACCATTCTTGTCTCATGGTAATTGATGGTACATCATCCAGCACTTCCAATACCCCAAAGATCGCCACCATTGGGTCCGGGCTGACCGCCACTCCCACAATCTTAGATAGCGTCCCAAAAAGCACTTCTCAGTACCTCCTCAGCATCCCGCAACCCCAGAACATGTGGACATGATTCGGTGGCCCCCGCTCAAACTTCACACACTCATCAGCCACCCCTTGGAAGAACACACACATCTTCGCCCGGGTCATATGTACCCTATGTGCCACCTTAAACTAGATCAAGCTCATCCTCGCGCAGGAGAGGGTCGAATTCACCCTACACAGCGCCTCGCACCACAGTCTGCAGCCTATTTTCCCCCCCCCCCCGCAACTCCTCCTCCCATTTGTTCTGGATCCTCACCACCTGCTCCCCCCCCCCCCCCCCCACTCCCCCAACCACCTGTACATACCCACAATCCTGATGTGGCAGAGGGATGGGAACCGATGCAGGAAGTCGGTGGGAAGTAATAATAATCGCTTATTGTCACAAGTAGACTTCAATGAAGTTACTGTGAAAAGCCCCTCGTCGCCACATTCCGGCACCTGTTCGCGGAGGCCGCAAACGGGAACAGAAACAAAAGGCAGTAAGGGGGAAAGTGTAAGGCCGAGAAGCCATAGTCAAAAATCAATAAGGGCCACAGTACAAGTCTAAGGTACAGCGACTGAGGAGAGCTCAGTGAATAGACCCAGTAATACTAAAAGGAATAAAACGGGAAGTAAAAACATGAATGGAAAGCGAAGCAGCAGGTTATTACATAAATATCCAAGGGGATCAAACTATTCATAAGGACAGAGTGGATGGTAAGGGAGGTGGTGTAGCTCTGTTATTTAAGGATGACATCCGGGCAGCAGTGAGGGATGACATCAGTGCTATGGAGGATAAGGTTGAATCCATTTGGGTGGAAATCAGGAATAGTAAGGTGAAAAAGTCACTGATAGGGTAGTCTATAGGCCACCAAATAGTAACATTGCAGTGGGCGAGCAATAAACAAAGAAATAACTGATGCATGTCGAAATGGTACAGCAGTTATCAGGGGGATTTTAATCTGCATGTCGATTGGTTTAACCAGGTCGGTCAAAACAGCCTTGAGGAGGAGTTTATAGCATGTCTCCGCGATAGTTTCCTAGAACAGTATGTAATGAAACCTACGAGGGAACAAGCGATCCTAGATCCGGTCCTGTGTAATCAGACAGGATTGATTAATGACCTCACAGTTAGGGATCCTCTCGGAAGGAACGATCATAATATGGTGGAATTTAAAATACAGATGGAGGGTGAAAAGGTAAAATCAAACACTAGTGTTTTGTGCTTAAACAAAGGAGATTACAATGGGATGAGAGAAGAGCTAGCTAAGGTAGATTGGGAGCAAAGACTTTGTGGTGAAACAGTTGAGCAATAGTGGAGAACCTTCCAAGCAATTTTTCACAGTGCTCAGCAAATGTTTATACCAGCAAAAAGGAAGGACGGTAGAAAGAGGGAAAATCGACAGTGGATATCGAAGGAAGTAAGGGAGAGTATCAAATTGAAGGAAAAAGCATACAAAGTGGCAAAGATTAGTGGGAGACTAGAGGACTGGGAAATAGGAAGCTACTAAAAAAGCTATAAAGAAGAGTAAGATGGATTATGAGAGTAAACTTGCTCAATATAAAAACAGATAGTAAAAGTTTCTACAAATGTATAAAACAAAAAAGAGTGGCTGAGGTAAATATTGATCCTTCAGAGAATGAGAAGGGAGATTTAATAATGGGGGATGAGGAAATGGCTGAGGAACTGAACAGGTTTTTTGGGTCGGTTTTCACCGTGGAAGACACAAATAACATGCCAGTGACTGATAGAAATGAGGCTATGACAGTTGAGGACCTTGAGACGATTGTTATCACTAAGGAGGTAGTGATGGGTGAGCTAATGGGGCTAAAGGTAGACAAGTCTCCTGGCCCTGATGGAATGCATCCCAGGGTACTAAAAGAGATGGCTAGGGAAATTGCAAATGCACTCGTGATAATTTACAAAAATTCACGAGACTCTGGGGTGGTCCCGGTGGATTGGAAATTAGCAAACGTTACACCACTGTTTAAAAAAGGAGGTATGCAGAAAGTGGGTAATTATAGGCCAGGCAGCTTAACTTCGGTAGGAGGGAAGATGCTGGAATTTATTATCAAGGAAGAAATAGCGAGGCATCTGGATGGAAATTGTACCATTGGACAGATGCAGCATGGGTTCATAAAGGGCAGGTCGTGCCTAACTAATTTCGTGGAATTTTTTGAGGACATTACCAGTGTGGTAGACAACGGGGAGCCAATGGATTTGGTATATCTGGATTTTCAGAAACCTTTTGACAAGGTGCCACGCAAAAGGTTACTGCAGAAGATCAGGATGGAGTTGAGGGTAAAATAGTAGCATGGAAAGGTAATTGGTTAATTAATAGAAAGCAAAGAGTGGGGATTAATGGGTGTGTCTCTGGTTGGCAATGTCATGGGAATGTCACTTTAAGAAATGTTTGTCTGCTCAAGTGGCTGCAGTGATGTCAGAGTGTGGGTGGGGCTGAGCTCTGGCTCTGCTTTTGCGTTTCGCTTTGAGGAAAAGCTTGGGTGTCTGTGTTTTTTAGTTTCTTTTTAGTTTTGGAGCTGCAGCCAGCCAAAGAAGGTGTAATTTTGTTCTCTCTGCCATCTATTTTTTTTGGAAAATATATTTATTAATTTTTTTTAACAAAACAAAACAATTTTTTCCCCTGACAAACAATGAACCCCTCCCCCGTAACAAAATAACGCAAAATCGCCCTGAGCAAGATATATACATGGTAAGATGAAATATTTACAGAGCTTTATACACTGGCTCTCGCCCGTTCGTGCCAGTTTCCCTCACCCTCCATGTTATCCCCCGCTCGTCCGTCCCCTCAAACAATCTCTCGTTTCCCCCCCCCCCCCCCCCCCCCCCCCAGGGTTGTTGCTGCTGCTGACCGACCTTCCTCTAACGCTCCGCGAGGTAGTCTAGGAACGGTTGCCACCGCCTGTAGAACCCCTGCGCAGACCCCCTTAAGGCAAACGTAATCCTTTCCAACTTTATGAAGCCAGCCATGTCGTTTGTCCAGGCCTCCACGCAAGTGGGCTTCGCCTCCTTCCACATTAGCAAGATCCTTCGCCGGGCTACTAGGGACGCAAAGGCCAGAATGCCGGCCTCTTTCGCCTCCTGCACTCCCGGCTCGTCCACTACTCCAAATATTGCTAGCCCCCAGCTTGGCTTGACCCGGACTTTCACCACCTGAGATATTGCTCCCGCCACTCCTCTCCAGAACCCCTCCAGTGCCGGGCATGACCAAAACATATGGACATAGTTCGCCGGACTCCCTGAACACCTTCCACATCTGTCCTCTACCCCAAAGAACCTATTCAACCTCGCCCCCGTCAAGTGTGCTCTGTGAACCACCTTAAATTGTATCAGGCTGAGCCTGGCACATGAGGAAGAGGAATTGACCCTACCCAGGGCATCAGCCCACAAACCTTCCTCAATCTCCTCCCCCAACTCCTCCTCCCATTTACCCTTCAACTCTTCTGCTAGCGCTTCCCCCTCTTCTCTCATCTTTTGGTGTATTGCCGAAACCTTGCCCTCCCCGACCCATACAGCCGAGATCACCCTGTCTTGAATTTCCTGTGTCGGGAGCAGCGGGAATTCCCTGACCTGTCGCCTCACAAAAGCCCTCACCTGCATATATCTGAATGCATTTCCCGGGGGTCTCTCTGCCATCTAAAGACTATTTCAAGATCATTTGGTGAATTCAGACTGATAACTACTCTCAGTAGAGAATTTAAACCTGGTGTGCTTCTTTAAAAGGGTTCTTGTCTTATGGATGTCAAAAGGAAAGTTTAAGGATTACTTAGAGTGTTGTATTTTTTGGGGGTTGTATTTGAATTGATGGTTGCTAAGATGGTCACTGTATGTTTTTAAAAAGGTTAACTGAGTTCATAGAATAAACATTGTTTTGCTTTAAAAAATACTTTTAGATTTCTGCTGCACCACACCTGTAGAGCGGGCCGTGTGCTCCCCATACCACAATCTTATAAAAGTCGTGGGTCAGGTGATCTCATGATCTACTTTGGAGTTCTCTAAACCCTGGCCCATAACAGCAATCAGTAGCTAGTGGTGTCCTTCAGGGATCAGTGTTGGGCCCACAATTGTTCACAATTTACATCAATGATTTGGAGTTCGGGACCAAGTGCAATGTGTCCAAGTTTGCAGCCGACACTAAGATGAATGGTAAAGCAAAAAGTGCAGAGGATACTGGAAGTCTGCAGAGGGACTTGGATAGTTTAAGTGAATGGGCTAGGATCTGGCAGATGGAATACAATGTTGACAAATGTGAGGTTATCCATTTTGGTAGGAATAACTGCAAAAGGGATTATTATTTAAATGATAAAATATTAAAACATGCTGCTGTGCAGAGGGACCTGGGTGTCCTAGTGCATGAGTCGCAAAAAGTTGGTTTACAGGTGCAACAGGTGATTAAGAAGGCAAATGGAGTTTTGTCCTTCATTGCTGGAGGGATAGAGTTTAAGACTAGAGAGGTTATGCTGCAACTGTATAAGGTGTTAGTGAGGCCACACCTGGAGTATTGTGTTCAGTTTTGATCTCCTTACCTGACAAAGAACGTACTGGCACTGGAGGGTGTGCAGAGGAGATTCACTCGGTTAATCCCAGAGCTGAAGTGGTTGGATTACGAGGAGAGGTTGAGTAGACAGGGACTGTACTCATTGAAATTTAGAAGGATGCGGGAGGATCTTGCAGAAACATATAAAATTATGAAGGGAATAGAGAGGATACATGCAGGGAGGATGTTTCCACTGGCGGGTGAAAGCAAAACTAGGGGGCATAGCCTAAAAATAAGTGGAAGTAGATTTAGGATTGAGCTCAGGAGGAACGTCTTCACCCAAAGGGTTGTGAATCTATGGAATTCCATGCCCAGCGAAGCAGTTGAGGCTCCTTCATTAAATGTTTTCAAGATAAAGAGAGAGAGTTTTTTGAAGAATAAAGGGTGATGGTGTTTGGGCGGGAAAGTGGAGGTGAGTCCACAAAAGATCAGCCATGATCTCATTGAATGGCGGAGCAGGCTCGAAGGGCCAGGTGGCCTACTCCTAGTTCTTATGTTCTGTTCCCCCAACTCATCCAGGAGCAGCAGTTGCTTCAATAAAGTGTATTCCGTCAACCTGGGAAACGCCTTCCACTCTTTTCGGGCAAAGTCCCTCACCAGCAGAGATTTACTAAA
Organism: Scyliorhinus torazame; assembly: GCF_047496885.1. NCBI lineage: Eukaryota > Metazoa > Chordata > Chondrichthyes > Carcharhiniformes > Scyliorhinidae > Scyliorhinus > Scyliorhinus torazame. The sequence goes on from NC_092708.1 coordinate 260,770,744, forward strand.
TTCACTCCCCCTTGGCAACACAAACCTCTTCCGCAATTCATCCAGACCTGCGAGCTTGCCGTCAAGGAATAAGTCCCTCACCCTCTCCAGCCGCACCTCCCTCCACTTCCCATACATCCCACCCATCTCCCCTGGCTTGAACCAATGATTCCCACACAATGGTGTCAACACCGACATCCCTCCAACTTAAAGTGTCTCCTCAGGTGATTCCACACCCTGACCTTTGCCTGGAGCAGTGGGCTCCCTGTATATTTCACCAGAGCTAGTAGCAGCAGAGTTGTCACCATAGCCCTCAGACTAGAACCCTTACAGGACGACTCCTCCATCCTGACCTCCCCCATCACCACCATCGCCTCACCTCCACATTTGCCGCCCAATAGTGGTGCAGCAAGTTCGGGACTGCAAATCCCCTTTCGGTCTCTGCCTCTGGAACAGAACCCTCTTTACCCTCAGCACCTTCCCTGCCCATATAAACTCTGAAGTCACTGTCTTCTACTTCTGGAAGAAGGCCTTGTGGAGATAAATCGGGAGGGTCTGGAAAACAAACGGGAACCTTGGCAGCACATTAATCTTTTCCACCTGCACCCTCTCTGCCAACGTCAGGTGTAATGTATCCCATCTCCTAAAATCCCCCCTAATCTCCTCCACCAATTTTGTCAAATTCCATCTGGGCATCGTAGCCCATTCCTTTGTCACCTGAGTCCCCAAATACCTGAATCTTTCCCTAGCTCTCGTGAACGGCAACACCTCCAAGTTGGTCCACTGCCCCGGGTGAGTGTCTAGGTCCGGGATCCTCCCTAACACCCGCCTCATAAAGCCCACAATGTTCCAATTCAGGGTATAAACATTCACCAAGACCACCCGCATCCCCTCCAACTTCCCACTGACCATCATAGATAATAAAAGTTTCTACAAATATATAAAACGTAAAAGAGTGGCTAAGGTAAACATTTAAAGGATGAGAAGGGGGATTTAATATTTGGAAATGAGGAAATGGCCGAGGCATTGAACAGTTATTTGGTGTCAGTCTTCACACAAATAGCATGTCGATAATTGATGGCAAGGAGGCTATGGCAGGTGAGGATCTAGAAACGATCATTATCACTAAGGAGGTAGTTTTGAGCAAGCTAAGGGAGCTAAAGGTAGACAGGTCTCCTGGCCCTGATGGAATGCATCTCAGGGTACTAAAAGAGATGGCAGGGGAAATAGCAAATGCGCTCGTGGTAATTTACCAAAATTTACCGGACGATGGGGCAGTTCCGGCAGATTGAAAAACAGCAAATGTGACACCACTGTTTGAAAAAGGAGGTACAAAAAAGGGCAGGTAACTATAGGCCAGTTAGCTTCACTTCTGTAGTCGGGAAATCGCTTGGATCTATCATCAAGGAAGAAATTATTAGACATCTGGATAGAAATTGTCCCATTGGCCAGACGCAGCATGGGATCATTAAAGGCAGGTCACGTTTAACTAATTTATTAGAATTCTTTGCGGACATTACGAGCGCGGTCGACAACGGGGAACGGGTGGATGTGGTGTATCTGGATTTCCAGAAGACATTTGACAAAGTGCCGCACAAAAGGCTGCTGCATAAGATAAGGGTGCACGGCATTACGGGTAATGTATTGGCATGGATAGAGGATTGGTTAACTGACAGAAAGCAAAGAGTGGGGATAAATGGTTGTTTTTCAAGTTTCCGATCAGTGGCTAGTGGTGTGCCTCAGGGATCAGTTTTGGGACCGCAATTGTTTGCAATTTACATAGATGATTTGGAGTTGGGGACCAATTGTAATGTGTCAAAGTTCTCAGATGACTCTCAGTTGAGTTGTAGAGTAAAGTGTGCAGAGGACACTGAAAGTCTGCCGAGGGATATGGATCGTTTAAGCGAGTGGGCAAGGGTCTGGCAGATGGAGTACAATGTAATTGGTCAATGTGAAGTCACCCATTTTGGTAGGAATAACAGCAAAATGGACTCTTATTTAAATGGTAAAAAAAATTGCAGCATGCTGCTGTGCAGACGGACCAGGATATCCTTGTGCATGAATCGCAAAAAATTGGTTTGCAGGTGCAGCAGGTAATTAGGAAGGCAAATAGAAATTTGTCCTTCATTGCTAGAGGGATGGAGTTTAAAAACTGGAAGGTTATGTTGCAGCTGCAGAAGGTGCTGGTGAGGCCACACCTGGAGTACTGTGTGCAGTTTTGGTCTCCTCTGAGGAAGGATGTTGCTCTCGAGGGAGTGCAGCGAAGGTTGACCAGACTGATTTCAGGGATGGCGGGACTGTCATATGAGGAGAGATTAACTAGGTTGGGATTGTTCCCGTTTGAGTTCAGAAGAATGAGGGGGAATCTCATAGAGACTTATAAAATTTTACCGGGACTAGACCGGGTAGATGCAGGGAAGATGTTACAATGATGGGTGTGTCCATCACCCATGGGGTGATGGACACAGGGGTCACAGTCTGAGGATTCAGGGTGAACCATTTCAGACAGATATAAGGAGACATTTCTTCACACAAAAAAAGTGGTGAGCCTGTGGAATTCATTACCACAGGAAGTAGTTGATGCTAAAACTTTGAATATATTCAAGAGGCGGCTACATATAGCACTTGGGGAGAATGGGAATCAAAGGCTATGGGGAGAAAGCAGGATTAGGCTATTGAGTTGGATGATCAGCCATGATCGTGATGAATGGCGGAGCAGGCTCGAAGGGCCAAAAGGCCTCCTCCTGCTCCTACCTTCTATGTATCTATGTACAGTTTTGGTCTCCTTACTTGAGAAAGGATGTACTGGCACTGGAGGGGGTGCAGAGGAGATTCACTAGGTTGATTGAGAGGATTGGCTTATGAGGGGAGACTGAGTAGACTGGGACTATACTCATTGGAATTTAGAAGAATGAGGGGGAATCTTATCGAAACATATAAAATTATGAAGGAAATAGTTAAGATAGAGATGGAGGTTGTTTCAACTGGCAGGTGAAACTAGAACTAGGGGGCATAGCCTCAAAATAAGGGGGAGACGATTTAGGACTGAGTTGAGGAGGAACTTCTTCACCCAAAGGGTTGTGTATCTGTGGAATTCCCTGCCCAGCGAAGCAGTTAAGGGTACCTCATTGAATGTTTTTAAGGCAAAGATAGATGGTTTTTTGAACAGTAAAGAAATTAAGGGTTATGGTGAGCGGGTGGGTAAGTGGAGCTGAGTCCACAAAGGATCAACCATGATCTTATTGAATGGTGGAGCAGGTTCGAGGGGCCAGATGGCCTACTCCTGCTCCTAGTTCCTAAATTCCTATGTTACATACCCAGCCCCGGATCAGCCACAATGCTCTCCACTTCTAAAGCCACTCTATTATTGACCAGCACCGCCACCCCCTTTGAATTCATGTCCAGCCTTGAGTGGAACACCTGCCCCACCCATCGCTTCCTCAACCTCATCTGATCCCTCAACTTCAGGTGCGTCTCCTGCAAGAACACAACGTCCACCTTCAGGCTCCTCAGATGCGCAAAAACATGCGACCGTTTAACTGGCCCATTCAACCCTTGTACGTTCCACGTGACCAGAATGTTCGGGGGGCTCCTCACCCCCACTCCCCTGCCGATCAGCCATCTCCCCCTTTTTAAGGCGGCCCCAAGCTCTCATCACCTACCACTCCAGACCCACCCTCAGATTTTCACCCCCAACTCTCCCTTCCCAACTGCGCCACATCAACCACACCCATGTCAGCAACCCGCTTTTTCACCCTCCTGGCAAACCCCCACTTCACTCCCTTTAACAACCCGCCCAGCTAGCATGGTGGCCCTGCCCAAGACCCCTGACTTCCCTTCACCCCTCCATTCCACCCCTCTCCCTCCCAATCCTCCCTCCTAACCACCAACAAACAGAGAAACAAAAGGCATCACTGCTCCCCCGTCAAACCCTACCCCAAATTACCCGCCCCCTTAAAGAAAGCTGTCTATATCCGAATGTGCTTGGCCAGCTTCGTACCCAGTTCCCGGTAAATCTGTAGCTCACTCCCCTCCCAGGTGCATTTATTTGTCTGCCTCGCCTACCTCAGGATCTTTTCTTTATCCAGGAACTGATGTAGCCTCACCACCATCACACTCGGCGCTTCCCCCACCTGCGGACTCCTTAGCACTCTCTGCACCTAATCCACCTTGAGGGGCCAGATAAAGGCCCCCTCCCCCATCAATGTCTCCAGCATGCTCGCCACATAATTGGCGGCCTCGGCTCCCTCAATACCCACAAATTCTGCCTCCTAGAGCAGTTCTTGAGGTTCTCCAATTTCTCTCAGCCTCTTCTGGCTGCTGAACACCACCCCCATCTCTGCCTCCAGCAAGGTCAGCCAATCCTCGTCCTCCACCACTGACTTCTCGACCTTGTGGATCGCCAGGCCCTGAGACTCCTGCCTATGCTCCACCCCCTCAATCGCCAGCCTGAGCAGCTCCAACACCTTGGCCAAATCTTCCAATGCCTCTTTCCTCTGCTGCTGGAATTTGTTATGTAAAAACTCCACCAGCTACTCCATTAACCACTGGGCTGGCAGTGCTGTCCCATTGCCCTCCGCCATTTTTACCTGTGTCGTATTATAACATCTTCCTTGCTCCAACTGCTCTCGCTTTCTCGTGGCACATCTCTTTCATTGATCCATACTCCGACCTCACCAGACCTTCCCTCTTGCCTCAAATACCACACCATTTGGTTGGGGAAGGACAGAAAAAATACATCTTGAGCAGGAACCACCAAATGTGCAACCACTCACTCCTTGGCTGCCACCGGAAGTCGTCGTCGTCTCCTCCCCCCCCCCCCCCCCCCCCCCCCCCCCTTGCGGGATTAACCATACTTGCCTTGTAGATGCATCTCTGCACTCCGGGGTTTCCCTTTGTTAGGCGTCCATTCAAAATTACTGCAGTCACCGTACTCCCCATGAGGATGGGCCCCTGGCTCCAGGGTTGTTGCCCTGGGCCACCCAGGGACCACCCAACATGGCCACCAACTATGTGTGTGAGCCCCTGTTGGGATCCGAAAAGTGGCAATTTTTAAGGTTTCCTCTTTTGTCCAAACTGGGCCAATAGTTTAAACTAGTACCAGGGACAAATAGTACTGTAAACCTTATCTAGAACATAGAACGTAGAACATAGAACATTACAGCGCAGTACAGGCCCTTCGGCCCTCAATGTTGCGCCGACTTGTGAAACCACTTATCGTCCATATGTCTATCCAATGACCATTTGAATGCCCTTAGTGTTGGCGAGTCCACTACTGTTGCAGGCAGGGCATTCCAAGCCCTTACTACTCTCTGAGTAAAGAACCTACCTCTGACATCTGTCTTATATCTATCTCTCCTCAATTTAAAGCTATGTCCCCTCATGCTAGACATCACCATCCGAGGAAAAAGGCTCTCACTGTCCACCCTATCTAATCCTCTGATCATCTTGTATGCCTCAATTAAGTCACCTCTTCACCTTCTTCTCTCTAATGAAAACAGCCTCAAGTCCTTCAGCCTTCTCTCATAAGATCTTCCCTCCATACCAGGCAACATTCTGGTAAATCTCCTCTGCACCCTTTCCAATGCTTCCACATCCTTCCTATAATGCGGCGACCAGAATTGCACGCAATACTCCAAATGCGGCCACACCAAAGTTTTGTACAGCTGCAACATGACCCCATGGCTCCGAAACTCAATCCCTCTACCAATAAAAGCTAACACACCGTACGCCTTCTTAACAACCCTCTCAACCTGGGTGGCAACTTTCAGGGATCTATGTACATGGACACCGAGATCTCTCTGCTCATCCACACTACCAAGAATCTTACCATTAGACCAGTACTCTGTCTTCCTGTTATTCCTTCCAAAATGAATCACCTCACTCTTTTCTGCATTAAACTCCATTTGCCACCTCTTAGCCCAGCGCTGCAGCTTATCTATGTCTCTCTGTAACTTGTAACATCCTTCCGCACTGTCCACAACTCCACCGACTTTAGTGTCATCTGCAAATTTACTCACCCATCCATCTACGCCCTCCTCCAGGTGATTTATAAAAATGACAAACAGCGGTGGCCCCAAAACAGATCCTTGTGGTACACCACTAGTAACTGGACTCCAGTCTGAAAATTTCCCGTCAACCACCACCCTCTGTCTTCTTACGGCTAGCCAATTTCTGACCCAAACAGCGAAATCACCCTCAATCCCATGCCTCCGTATTTTCTGCAGTAGCCTACCGTGGGGAACCTTATCATACGCTTTACTGAAATCCATATACACCACATCAACTGCTTTACCCTCATCCACCTGTTTGGTCACCTTCTCAAAGAATTTAATAAGGTTTGTGAGGCACGACCTACCGTTCACAAAACCGTGTTGACTATCTCTAATCAAATTATTCCTTTCCAGATGATTATACATCCTATCTCTTATAAACCTTTCCAAGATTTTGCCCACAACAGAAGTAAGGCTCACTGGTCGATAGTTACCTGGGTTGTCTCTACTCTCCTTCCTGAACAAGGGGACAACATTGGCTATCCTCCAGTCTTCTGGCACTATTCCTGTAGACAAAGATGACTTAAAGATTGTAGCGCACAAAGACTCCGTGAGACGAATAGCGTGAAGCCGATGAGGCTTTATTAAGCGTGTCTGTTCCCCCGCAGCTCGATAGTAAACTGGCCTGCGGGGGAAGACTCCGGCTTCTTATACTCCGCCTTCAGGGCGGAGCTTGAGGTCACCGGCCAACCAGGACCCGGGATCTGTCAGCCAGTGACATTAGGGCTTCCAGTCCCACATGACCCCCAATACATACTACCACATTCACCCCTTGTCAAAAATGAACCCGGCGGGGTGATGCTTCGTATGGTGGTAAGGGTTTACAGGGCTGGTCCTGGGAGGACAAAACATTCACATGGCAATACAGTATTGGATAATTTCGTCCTGTTGCAACTATTTACAGAGGGTATAGGAAGAAAAGCAAAATGTTCTTGTGAACAGTCCATATTTGTTTTACATCGACGCCACGAGTCGGTCGGGCGGTCTGGTCGTCCGTGTCGATCGCCTCGGCCCCGGCGGTGGTGGTGGTGCTTGTACCAGTGTTGTCGCCTCCAGGAGCCGTACGGTTTCAGCTCGGGCTTGATTCTTGGTCGGTGCTGAGGGGAGGGGAACCGATCCTCCTGGGAAGGGGGCGGTCGCGGGGTGCGGCGGTGGCAGGAAGGGGGGGGGGTTGGGTTGATGGTGCCGGGGGGGTGTGCGTGTTGCCGGCGGGTGCCAGATCCCGCAGGGAGACCGTGTCCTGTCGGCCGTCGGGGTACTCCACGTAGGCGTACTGGGGGTTCGCGTGGAGGAGGTGAACCCTTTCGACCAACGGGTCCGCCTTATGTGCCCGCACATGCTTTCGGAGCAGGATGGGTCCTGGGGCCGCCAGCCAGGTCGGCAGCGACATCCCAGAGGAGGACCTCCTAGGGAAGACAAGGAGACGCTCATGAGGCGTTTGATTAGTGCTCGTACATAATAACGACCGGATGGAATGGAGAGCGTCCGGGAGGACCTCCTGCCACCGTGAAACTGGGAGATCCCTGGACTGTAGGGCCAGTAGGACGGTCTTCCAGACCGTGCCGTTCTCCCTTTCTACTTGCCCGTTCCCCCGGGGGTTGTAGCTGGTCGTCCTGCTTGAGGCGATGCCCTTGCTGAGCAGGAACTGGCGCAGCTCGTCACTTATGAAAGAGGACCCCCTGGCGCTGTGGACGTATGCGGGGTAACCGAACAGTGTGAAGATGCTGTTCAGGGCTTTAATGACTGTGGCCGCGGTCATGTCAGAACAGGGAATGGCAAAAGGGAAGCGGGAGTATTCATCCACTACATTAAGAAAATGTGCGTTGCGGTCGGTGGAGGGGAGGGGCCCTTTGAAATCGAGACTGAAGCGTTCAAAGGGGCGGGAAGCCTTAATCAGGTGCGCTCCATCTGGCCTGAAAAAATGCGGCTTGCATTCCGCGCAGATGTGGCAGTGCCTTGTGACTGTATGGACCTCCTCTAAAGAGTATGGGAGATTGCGGGACTTGATGAAGTGGTAAAACCGAGTGACCCCCCGGGTGGCAGAGGTCCTCGTGGAGGGTTTGGAGGCGGTTAATTTGTGCGTTGGCACATGTGCCGCGGGATAGGGCATCGGACGGCTCGTTCAGCTTTCCGGGACGATACAAAATCTCATAGTTGAAGGTGGAGAGCTCGATCCTCCACCTTAAGATTTTGTAGTTTTTGATTTTGCTCCGCTGTGCACTATCGAACATGAAGGCTACCGACCGTTGGTCCGTGAGGAGAGTGAATCTCCTGCCGGCCAGGTAATGCCTCCAATGTCGCACAGCTTCCACTATGGCTTGGGCTTCCTTTTCTACTGAAGAGTGGCGGATTTCTGAGGCGTGGAGGGTCCGGGAGAAAAAGGCCACGGGTCTGCCCGCTTGGTTAAGGGTGGCCGCTAGAGCTACGTCGGATGCGTTGCTCTCGACCTGGAAGGGGAGGGACTCGTCGATGGCGCGCATCGTGGCCTTTGCGATATCCGCTTTGATGCGGCTGAAGGCCTGGCAAGCCTCTGTCGACAGAGGGAAGGTCGTGGTCTGTATTAGGGGGCGGGCCTTGTCTGCGTACTGGGGGACCCACTGGGCGTAGTACGAAAAGAACCCCAAGCAGCGTTTCAGGGCTTTTGGGCAGTGCGGGAGGGGGAATTCCATGAGTGCGAGCATACGTTCGGGGTCGGGGCCTATTATCCCATTGCGCACTACGTAGCCCAGAATGGCTAGCCGGTCAGTGCTAAAAACGCACTTGTCCTCGTTGTACGTGCGGTTCAAGGCTTTGGCGGTCTGGAGGAATTTTTGGAGGTTGGCGTCGTGGTCCTGTTGATCGTGGCCGTAGATGGTTACATTGTCGAGATACGGGAACGTGGCCCGCAACCCATGTTGAGCAACCATTCGGTCCATCTCCCGTTGGAAGACCGAGACCCCGTTTGTGACGCCAAAAGGGACCCGTAGGAAATGGTATAATCGCCCGTCTGCCTCGAAGGCTGTGTACTTGCGGTCACTTGGGCGGATGGGGAGCTGATGGTAGGCGGACTTGAGGTCCACGGTGGAGAAGACTTTATATTGGGCAATCGGATTGACCATGTCGGATATGCGGGGGAGAGGGTACGTGTCTAGTTGTGTGTACCTGTTGATGGTCTGGCTATAGTCAATGACCATCCTTTGTTTCTCCCCTGTCTTCACTACTACCACCTGCGCTCTCCAGGGACTATTGCTGTCCTGGATTATGCCCTCCTTTAGTAGCCGCTGGACTTTGGACCGAATGAAGGTCCGGTCCTGGGCGCTGTACCGTCTGCTCCTAGTGGCGACGGGTTTGCAATCCGGGGTGAGGTTCGCAAACAAGGACGGGGGTTGCACCTTGAGGGTTGCGAGGCCGCAGATAGTGAGTGGGGGTATGGGGCCGCCGAATTTGAACGTAAGGCTCTGTAGATTGCATTGGAAATCTAATCCCAGCAAGGTGGGGGCGCAGAGTTGGGGAAGGACGTTTAGTTTGTAGTTTTTGAACTCCTTCCCCTGCACCGTTAGGGTAACTATGCAGAATCCCTGGATCTGTACGGAGTGGGATCCTGCAGCTAGGCAAATCTTTTGTGCGCTGGGATAGGTGGTCAAGGAACAGCGTCTTACCGTGTCGGGGTGTATAAAGCTTTCCGTGCTCCCGGAGTCGACTAGGCATGGCGTCGCGTGGCCGTTTATTAGTACCGTTGTCGTCGTCGTCTGGAGTGTCCGGGGGCGAGCTTGATCGAGCGTAATCGAAGCGAGCCGTGGTTGTAGTAGTGGAGTGGGGTCCGTTGTTGCCGTCCAAGATGGCGTCGGGGATGAACAAAATGGCCGCCCCCATACATCGCACGTGGCTGGGGGGTCACAAGATGGTGGCGGGGGTGGACAAAATGGCCACCCCCATGCGTCGTACAGGTCTGGGGCGGTCCAAGATGGCGGCGCCCCTCCTCCCCACGTGGTGGCCGGGACCCAAAATGGCGGCGTCTGCGGGTCGCACATCGGCGCCCCTCCTCCCCTCGTGGTGGCCGGGACCCAAAATGGCGGCGTCTGCGGGTCGCACATGGTGTGCTGGGGGGGCTGGGGAGCGCTAGGACCACGAGCGCTAGGACCGCGAGCGCTAGGACCGCGCGGAGCTCCCTCACCGGGGACAGCGGTGGTCGGGGCCCAAGTCGGTGGCGCCGGCGGGTCAGGCGTGGGGCGCGGGGTGCGGGTTAGGGTGGCGTTAGGGACGCGGAAAACTCCCTCCTCTCCGTGGAGAGTGTTGGCCGGGACCCAAAGCGGTAGCGCCGGCGGCGGGTCATACATGGGCTGCGGGGAGGGGGGTTGGGGAGCGTAGGCGGCGTGCAGGGCTCCCAGTTCTCCCGGGACCGCGGTGGTCGGGACCCAGAGCGGCTGCGCCTGCGGGTCGTACATGGCGTGCTGGGGGGGTTGGGGCGCGTAAACTGCTTGCAGGGCTCCCTGTGCTCCCGGGACGGCGGCGACCTCGCGGGACCGGCACACAACCGCATAATGGCCCTTTTTCCCGCAGCTTTTGCAGATAGCTGCGCGGGCCGGGCAGCGCTGTCGGGGGTGTTTCGCCTGGCCGCAGAAATAACAGCGGGCGCCACCGGTGCGACTCGGCGTTTGGACCGCGCAAGCCTGTGGGGTGTCCGGGGGGGGGGGGTAGGGGGTTTGCCGCGACGGGTACGTACGGGGCCCAATGGGTTGCCGCGCGGTCGGGGCCGTTGGCGCGGGTATTAGGCGCGGCCACGTCTAGGGAGGCTGCTAGGGCCCGTGCCTCAGAGTCCTAGCGACTCTTTTTCTAGAAGTCTTTGGCAGATTTGGGAGGATTGCATACCTGCCACAAAAGCATCGCGCATTAACATGTCCGTGTGTTCGTTTGCGTTCACCGACGGGCAGCTGCAGGCTCGTCCCAAAATCAGCAGCGCGGCGTAGAACTCGTCCATCGATTCTCCGGGAGCTTGCCGTCTCGTCGCGAGCTGGTAGCGAGCGTAGATTTGGTTAACAGGGCGGACATAGAGACTTTTCAGTGCTGCGAACGCCGTCTGGAAATCGTCCGAGTCTTCGATGAGGGAGAAAATCTCCGTGCTCACCCTCGAGTGCAGGACCTGCAGTTTTTGGTCTTCTGAGACTCGGCCGGTGGTCGTTCTGAGGTAGGCCTCGAAGCAAGTCTGCCAGTGCTTGAAGGCTGCTGCCGCGTTCACTGCGTGGGGGCTGATCCTCAGGCATTCCGAAATGATCCTGAGCTCCATAGTCCTTTTTAGGCACGCTTAATAAATTGTAGCGCACAAAGACTCCGTGAGACGAATAGCGTGAAGTCGATGAGGCTTTATTAAGCGTGTCTGTTCCCCCGCAGCTCGATAGTAAACTGCGGGGGAAGACTCCGGCTTCTTATACTCCGCCTTCAGGGCGGAGCTAGAGGTCAACAGCCAACCAGGACCCGGGATCTGTCAGCCAATGACATTAGGGCTTCCAGTCCCACATGACCCCCAATACATACTACCACAAAGATCAAAGCCAAAGGCTCAGCAATCTCCTCCCTAGATTCCCAGAGAATCCTAGGATAAATCCCATCCGGCCCTGGGGACTTATCTATTTTCACACTTTCCAGAATTGCCAACACCTCCTCCTTATGAACCTCAAGCCCTTCTCGTCTAGTAGCCTGAATCTCAGTATTCTCCTCGACAACATTGTCTTTTTCCTGAGTGAATACTGACGAAAAATATTCATTTCGCACCTCTCCAATCTCCTCGGACTCCACGCACAACTTCCCACTATTGTCCTTGACTGGCCCTACTCTTACCCTAGTCATTCTTTTATTCCTGACATAACAATAGTTAAACTATTTGATATAGCTACAAATAATCACTGACTGAGAGAGAAGCAGAGATCTTTTCAGGAAACGGCACACAGATCTTTCGGTCTGTGTAAGACTGCTGCTTAACCTGACAGCATTTGGCGAAAGATGTTGCTTAACCTAATGTCCCGAGCACACTCAAACCTATAAAACTGTAAATCCACAGACCGACAAGGCTCCTCCCATTAATTACACCATTTGTTTTTTACATTTAGTGTATCCAAGTACTTTTCTTTCCAATTAAATGGCAATTTAGCGTGGCCAATCCACCTACCCTGCACATCTTTGGATTGTGGGGGTGAAACCCACGAGGAGAATGTGCAAATTCCATACATGACAGTGACCCAGGGCCGGGATCACTCTTTCCAGAAGCGCGATACCAGTCTAGATTGCAGCTGGTTCCTGGGATGCTACCTCGGGAGTTTCTACTTCAACTGATGTGCTGCAGCATGTGTGTCGTATGCACCAGCAGGTGACCCAGGAGCCTCTTCACTAATATGAAATACCGAGGTGATGGTCTCTGGATTGGCGAAGGATGCAGTTGAAAGCAGTGCGGAGAAGTCGGTGTCATCCCTATACTGTCCTCCGGGCTGTGCTGGGGCTGTGGCTGGGGGCGAGGTACCCCAAATGGGCTGGCTTCGTCTAATGGTAATCGCGCAAGACACATGGCAAGATCTCGGGAAGGAGTGGTCTGGAGGACGGAGGTGACTCACTTGCTATTGGAACATCACTTTGCATTTGGGGCTCACTTGGTTGTCCCATTCTGACCTCCACCTGGGAGATCGGCCTCTCTTTCACTTCCCTGGCTAGCTCCACTGCCCTCTGCTCAGCAACGGTGAGAGCCCCGAGGTATGACTCGCCCCTCTGGTCTTCTCCCGCTGCCGGCGATCATGGGCCGTCTTTTCCTAGGGAACACAAGGAACATGGTGAGACGTATTCATGCAAGTTACATGTGGAGCCTGTAGCTCGTGGCCTGTGTGTACAAGGCACCTGGTCAAAGAGGACAATATAGATGTTGGGGTTTGGTGCAGGGTGGGATGTAAGGGAGATGCAGCCTGGTAGTTGAGGGGGGTGAGAGTGAGGGACAGGAGTGATGCCAGAGGCACAGAGGTGGTGACTCACCCGAGCTGACCTAAGGAGGTCATCTTTTTCTGACACTGCGTGCCAGTCTGCCTGGTGAGGTCCACAGCATTCGCTGCCTCTGCCCAGGCCTGGTTAACATATGCGGGAGGTAGCCTCCTGCCCACCCTGAAGAAGAGGGTGTCCCATCTCTTCTCCACGGCATCCAACATTCTGTCCAGCTCTGCATCCGTGAACTGGGACAACTCATTGCTGGGCCATCTTCTTGGCTAGAATGTAAACGTGTGGGCAGTGGAGTGCTTATAAGCAGCTCCAGCTTTCACTGCGTCGAGGACCCGAGTTTGATACCCGCCCCAGGCCATTGTCCGAGTGGAGTTTGCACATTTGCTCCGTGTCTGCGTGGGTCTCACCCCGACAATCCAAAGATGTGCAAGGTAGGAGGATTGGCTACACTAAGAATCCTGCCCTTAGTGTCTCAAATGGAGAATTTCGCCCAATGTCTCAAATTATCTCCAGCAATCATAACAAAATTCCATTAGGCCCCTCTCTGTAAAAGCACAGTTGGTAGCACCGTTGTTTGACAGTGCCAGGGACCAGGGTTCGATTCCCACCTTGGGCCACTGTCTGTGCGGAGTCTGCAAGTTCTCCCTGTATCTGCATGGGTTTCCTCCGGGTGCTCCGGTTTCCTCCCACAAGTCCCGAAAGACCTGCTGTTAGGTGAATTGGACATTCTGAATTCTCCCTCAGTGTGCCCGAACAGGTGCCGGAGTGTGGTGACTAGGGGATTTCCACAACAACTTCATTGCAGTGTTAATATAAGCCTACTTGTGACAATAATAAAGATTTTTTTTTTAATTAAAAAAACACGTACATGGTTGGAATCAATAATGATCACACTTTTCTGACATCTTAATTGCATCTTTTGCAGCCTCACAGTCGGCACGTATGTTATTTTTAGAAATATTACTGCAACAAATGTATATACAGTAACCTAGACTTTTAATAATATTACTGCAACAGATAAATATAATATAATCTATATAAAAAATTCCTACATTCATCACAAGCAGCCACGATCATAATGAATGGCTGAGCAGGCTCGAAAAGCCGAATGGGCTGTCCTATTCATATTTTCTTTGTTTCTAATTCCCAAGAGTACACGGAAGGTTTTGGGGTCTCAGGGCAGGGCGAGTAGGGAAGCATTGAGGCGGTGGATAGTGGGGGATTGGTGCGTCGAGTGAAGAGGCTTGGGGCGGGAGGAGGTGCAGCAGCCACTGGAAGAGGCTTGGGGCGGGAGGAGGTGCAGCAGCCACTGGAAGAGAAGGGGGGTGCCTATAGTTAGAAGGGGGTTTCTCATGGAGGTGCCTGTCCCCCCCCCCCCCCCACCCCTTTTTACTGCCCGAGGCCTAAGCCCTACCATCTCTTGGGCTTTCCCCACAACTGGGAAATCCTCCCACAAGCTTAAAGAATTGAGGCTGGAATGGAAATAACCCGTAATTGGTCAATAATTGGTCACTTAAGGACCTGAAAAGGGGTACGGGTGGGTGGCCCGCCTGAGACCTCGCCCGCCCCAACATAAAATAAATGAGCAGCTGGGACAGGCATGAGCCCCATGAGAAGCCCATTCATGCTATTATACGCAGCCTTCCACCTAAAAATAGACCGGCGTACAGACAGCCTATCCAATAACTCCTTACCAATTTTAAACCCTTCAAGAATCTGAAGAGTAGAAAATTATCCAGAACACGTGGTAACTTTAGCCCCTTTCTGCCCTTATACCTATTAGCACAGTGGGCTAAACAGCTGGCTTGTAATGCAGAACAATGCCAGCAGCACGGGTTCAATTCCTGTACCAGCCTTCCCGAACAGGCGCCGGAATATGGCGACTAGGGGCTTTTCACAGTAACTTCATTGAAGCCTACTTGTGACAATAAGTTATTATTATTATTATTCTATACTTCTTGCATTTCGCAATAGTTTCCTTCAATTTGTACCTTGATCTATATCTTTCCTACTCGCTAGCTGATGGTCTATAGACTAGACTGAGAAATTTAATAGCAGCTTTTTTATTCCTTGGGTCTAACCAGATCGATTCTGTCCTCGACCCCTCTGGGATGTCCAACTTTAATCAATACAGCCACTTTTCCCACTTTTTTTCCTTCTCTGTATTTTCTGAACATGTTATATCCGGGAATATTTAATACCCAGTCCTACACTTCTATAAACCATGATGTGGAGATGCCGGCGTTGGACTGGGGTGAGCACAGTACGAAGTCTTACAACACCAGGTTAAAGTCCAACAGGTTTGTTTCAATGTCACTAGCTTTCGGAGCGCTGCTCCTTCCTCAGGTGAATGAAGAGGTCTGTTCCAGAAACACATATATAGACAAATTCAAAGATGCCAAACAATGCTAGGAATGCGAGCATTAGCAGGTGATTAAATCTTTACAGATCCAGAGATGGGGTAACCCCAGGTTAAAGAGGTGTGAATTGTCTCAAGCCAGGACAGTTGGTAGGATTTTGCAGGCCAGATGGTGGGGGATGAATGTAATGTGACATGAATCCCAGGTCCCGGTTGAGGCCGCACTCATGTGTGCGGAACTTGGCTCTAAGTTTCTGCTCGGCGATTCTGCGTTGTCGCGGGTCCTGAAGGCCGCCTTGGAGAACGCTTACCCGGAGATCAGAGGCTGAATGCCCTTGACTGCTGAAGTGTTCCCCGACTGGAAGGGAACATTCCTGCCTGGTGATTGTTGCGCGATGTCCGTTCATTCGTTGTCACAGCGTCTGCATGGTCTCGCCAATGTACCACGCTTCAGGACATCCTTTCCTGCAGCGTATGAGGTAGACAACGTTGGCCGAGTCGCACGAGTATGTACCGCGTTCCTGGTGGGTGGTGTTCTCACGTGTAATAGTGGTATCCATGTCGATGATCTGGCACGTCTTGCAGAGATTACCATGACAGGGTTGTGTGGTGTCGTGGTCACTGTTCTGAAGACTGGGTAGTTTGCTGCAAACAATGGTTCGTTTGAGGTTGCGCGGTTGTTTGAAGGCAAGTAGTGGGGGTGTGGGGATGACCTTGGCAAGATGTTCATCGTCATCAATGACGTGTTGAAGGCTGTGAAGAAGATGACGTAGTTTCTCCGCTCCGGGGAAGTACTGGACGACGAAGGGTATTCTGTCGGTTGTGTCCCATGTTTGTCTTCTGAGGAGGTCGGTCCGGTTTTTCGCTGTGGCGCGTTGGAACTGTCGATCGATGAATCGAGTGCCATATCCCATTCGTACGAGGGCATCTTTCAACGTCTGTAGATGTCTGTTACGCTCCTCCTCGTCTGAGCAGATCCTGTGTATACGGAGCGCTTGTCCATAGGGGATGGCTTCTTTCATGTGTTTAGGGTGGAAGCTGGAGAAGTGGAGCATCATGAGGTTATCCGTGGGTTACCCCATCTCTGGATCTGTAAAGATTTAATCACCTGCTAATGCTCGCATTCCTAGCATTGTTTGGCATCTTTGAATTTGTCTATGTGTTTCTGGAACAGACTTCTTCATTCACCTGAGGAAGGAGCAGCGCTCCGAAAGCTAGTGACATCGAAACAAACCTGTTGGACTTTAACCTGGTGTTGTAAGACTTCGTACTGTTCTATAAACCAGATTTCCATCAAACAGTTCCGTAATTTTGGAGGCAGGGAAACAAAGCTGGAATACTCATCCGCCAAGCAACTCCTTTGTTGACTGGGTCAGGTTACTGTATCAGGCTCCTGTGGCAAGCGTACGGACGAATAGGACAGCATCGGATTATATTAGACTGCACGGGGGATGAGACAGGGATTTCCCCTCTCCCCACTGTTGTTTGCGCTGGCTAGAGAGCCGTTGGTGTCACAGTTTGATTTTTGAAAAATATTCTTCTCACTTTAGTTATCCCAATCTGTTCACTCTGCTCCTGATCATAGCATGGTAGAATTTCACATTTAATCTTGTCCTCCAGAATCGAGGATTGTGTTCTGGACGTTATTGGGGAGGACTAGATGGGTTTGTTAAGGGCAGGCAGTTGGTGTCCTCCAGAATCGAGGATTGTGTTCTGGACGTTATTGGGGAGGACTAGACGGGGTTTGTTAAGGGCAGGCAGTTGGTGGCCAATGCAGGAAGGCTGTTAAATGTGATCATGATGCCCCCGGAAGGTAGGGAGGTGAAGGTAGTAATCGCAATGGATGCAGAAAAGGCTTTTGATCGGGTAGAATGGCACTATCTGTGGGAGATACTGGGACAGTTCAGATTCGGGCTGGGCTTTATTGACTGGGTCAGGTTACTGTATCAGGCTCCTGTGGCAAGTGTACGGACGAATAGGACAACATCGGACTATTTTAGAATGCACCGGGGGACAAGACAAGGATGTCCCATCTCCCCACTGTTGTTTGCGCTGGCCATAGAGCCGTTGGCAATTGCTCTGAGAGCCTCGAGGGGCTGGAGAGGACTGGTCCGGGGCCAGTGGAGGTGACATGTTGGAGCAGTGGGAGCATCGGTCTGGGCCCCAATCTGTGATAATCACCAGTTTGCCCCGGGGAGTATGGACAGGATGTTCCGGTTATGGCGGAGAGCGGGGATTGAGAGGATGGGGGATATGTTCATAGAGGGGAGGCTTTCCGAGTATAAGGGCGTTGGATGAAAAGTTTGAGTTGGCGAGGAGAAACAAATTCAGGTATCTGCAGGTGCGGGACTTCTTTCGTAAACAGGTGTCAACCTTCCCGCTCCTACCGCGAAGGGGGATTCAGGACAGGGTAGTTTCCAGAGGGTGGGTAGGAGAAGGGAGCATCTCGGACATTTATGAGGAGCTCATGGGGTCGGAGGAGATGCAGACCGAGGAGCTGAAGCGCAAGTGGGAGGAGGAGCTGGGAGGTGAGATAGAGGATGGTCTATGGGCAGACGCGTTGAGTAGAGTCAACGCGTCTGCAACATGTGCCAGGCTCAGCCTGATACAATTTAAGGTTGTTCATCGGTCTCACATGACAGTGGCCCGGATGAGCAGATTCTTTGGGGTGGAGGACAGGTGTGCAAAATGTGCAGGAGGACCGGCTAAATAATGTCCACATGTTTTGGACATGTCCAAAGCTTAGGGGATTTTGGCAGGGGTTTGCGGACGTCATGTCCACGGTGTTAAAACAAGGGTGGCGCTGAGTCCAGAGGTGGCGATTTTCAGGGTGTCAGAAGACCTGGGAATCCAGGAGGAGAAAGTGGCAGACGTTCTGGCCTTTGCTTCCCAGGTAGCCCGGAGACGGATACTATTAGCTTGGAGGGACTCAAAGCTCCCAGAAGTCAGAGACCTGGCTATCGGACATGGCTAGCTTTCCCTGTTTGGAGAAAATCAAGTTCGCCTTGAGAGGGTCACTGTTCGGGTTCACAAGGAGGTGGCAACCGTTCGTCGACTTTTTTGTGGGAAATTAACCGTCAGCAGACGGCAGGGGGTGGGGAGTAGTTTAGATTAGAGCAGGGGGTCAATAAGGGTGGGACCTGTACGAGAGGCTTTTGCACTATGTTTATGGTTTCATGTATATTGTTTATTTTGTTGTTGTCACTATACCTAAAATACCTCAATAAAATGTTTATTTTTTTAAAAAAAAGAATTTCACATTTCGTTTGAGAGTGAGAAAAATGGGTCTGAAACAAATGTCTTATCCTTGGAATTGCCTTTAAGCTCGTGAAGACATAATTGGCTACAGTGGACTGAGAAAGTAGGTTAAAAGGTAGGAAGGTTGAGAAGCAGTGGCATTTGAGGAGATATTTCAGAACGCTTGTGATAACCGTCATGAGGACCACGCGGGATCACTAAACGATCTACCCATGGGGCTAATAGAGTACGGATTTCCGTGGTAGTGGGCGGAGACCCGCCAAGCTGGGATTTGTTAGCGAATCCTTTAAATGTTGCCTTCAGACCCTGACCAAGAGTTCCGATAGTCCCTGGCTGGGACATTTGTGTTGTATGCTGCGGCAGCGACTTTATCTTTTGAGTTAACATAAACTTGTTTAGCCGCCTTCTTCGTGTCTCCTGGGTTATTACATTGGTGACGAGAATCAAATATGAGATTCTACACAGCCTTCCTTGAAACTCCAGTAAGGAATGAAGTGCGAGGGTAACCTGGATATGATTCTATTAGGAAAATTCAAGCCATATGATGCGGGTGTAGAGGACTGGCCCCAGAGTGCCGAAAGAATGCACTTATTTGTCATGCTAATGGCATAGAAGGTGAAGACCGACACAAGGTAATCCTTCTGATTACTTGTGGAGCCCCAACATTCCGCATCATTACGAGTTTGACCCGGACTCAAAAACTTTTAACCAACTAGTGGAGTTAGTGGCAAACTAGTATGACCCAAGGCCATTGATAATTTTCATAACATGACTGGAAAGACCCCTGAAGAATCAGCGACGGAATTCCTGACCAGGCTTAGAAGCTGCGGAACGCTGAGTATGGGTCACCTTACCTGAGATGCTTTGGGACCAATTGGTAAGTTGTGACAGAGAAAACTACTAGCAGAACTCACCCTCAACGTTAAAAGTGCCACAGAACCGGCGTTGTCCCTGGAGAATGACGAAAAAGGATCCCAGAAACCTCCAAGTTCAATGGATGATAACGTGCTCAGTGTAGGGCGAATCAGTATTCATCCATGTTGAACACCACTTGGAGGAAGCGTGGCAAGGACACAGAATATACTTTGGGTGGGGGACTTAAGTGTCCATTACCAAGACTGGCTCGATAGTACCACGACATACTGATCTGGCTGGGTCCTAAAGGACATAGCTGTTAGACTGGGACTGCAGCAGGTGGTGATGGAACCAACAAGAGGGAAAAACATACTAGACTTCATCCTCACCAACTTGCCTGCTGCACATGCATCTGTCCATGACAGTATCAGTAAAAGTGACCACTGCACAGACCTTGTGGAAACAAAGTCACATCTTCACGTTGAGGATACCCTCCATCGTGTTGTGTGGCACTACCACGGTGCTAAATCAGATAGACTTAAAAGATAGTGTGAATTATTGGATTATGAGTGTAAACTGGCAAGAAAAATAAAAATCAGATGGTAAGAGGTTCGACAAGTGGATTACAAACAATAGAAGGAACATGCTGTTTGATTAGGCAGATTACACACCAGATTCAATTACCCTGGTATTACAAAACCCAGAATTTTTTGGCCGTTCTCGCTGGCAGGATCCTCCAGTCCTGCTAATAGCGAGCTCCTGTCGTGGGTTTCCCAGTGGCGGGGGGGGTGCATACAACGAGTAACCCTAATGACAATGGTGGGAACAGAAGATCCCGCTGTTGGCCAATGGCGGGCCGCCTTGTGAAATATGTAACGGGGGTGTGGAGGGCGGAGGGGGTGGGGGGGGGGGGATGGTTGTGGAAATTCCTGCCCAAATTTCTACTGTTATATGTGATTCCATGATTGGCAGCACTAGCTGAACAGTCCTGAGTGCCCTAATAGTGACACCAACAAACAATCTGGGATAATCAACTAAGTTCATAACATGACTCATTTCCGCTTTTGAGAATGACATATGCACATTCATACACAGGGACCCATTCTCTGCAAATGAAAGGAATATGTTCAAGCAATGTGCCTTTTTTGATTTACCTCGGAGCTTTACTTTCTTCATGACAAGTCGGCCAGAGTCGACTTGCCAACAAATCAGCACCCTTTTCTCCTGTCGAACAAATTGACATGATCATTTAAATTTGGGCATTCTTGCATTTTTCCTAATGATTGCAAGATAAAAAGCTTCGACAAAATATCTCTCTTTTCAGAAAAATTGAGGTATTTATGGGACTTCGATGCAATCCAGCTTTTAAAAGATGACTGAGGGTTCAGATGTTTCTCGGAATTAGTGTGAGGATGGGTGGAGAAGGGGGTGGGGTGTGGTATTTGGTTGAGTGAGGTGAATGGAGAATGGCTGCATGGTGGGTGGGGTGGGAGGGGTTGGGTGGTGAGGGGATAGGGTGAAGGGCGGGTGGGGGTGGGAGAATTGGTAGATGAGAGGATGGGGGCAAACACATTTAAATTCAAAAATGTTTTAAAATAATTCTCAATGTTCACTTAACTCCATCAAAAGATCTGAGTCAATATATTTGGGACCGAGGTGGGCTCCAGAATTTGCCCACTTCCGTTGCTGCCTCGAGTCTGCCTAATTATGTCTCCATACCTCTGGGAAATTCGATTGTCCAACAGGATGTGACGGGACAATTCCCGACCCAATTTTGAATTCATTTTCTGATTCCTGCTTCTGAGGGGAAAATCCAGACCAAGGAGTGAGTCTTAAAGGGAACAAAGATCGGTTATGTGAGTCAGCAAAAATTGACAGGTATAATGCAGAAAAATGTGAGGTGTCCACTTTGAGAAAAATAGAAAAGTAGAATATTATTTAAATAGAGAGACTGCAGAATGCTGTGGTACAGAGGGACCTGGGTGTCCTCATACATGAATCACAAAGTTAGCATGCAGCAAGTAAATGTAATTTTAACCTTTATTGCAAGGGGTATGGTGTATAAAAGTAGGGAGTTTTGCTTCGACTGTGCAGGGCATTGGTGAGACCGCATTTAGAGTTTTGTGTACATTTTTGGTTTCCTTACGTAGGGAGGGATATACTTGCATTGGAAGCAGTTAAGAGACGTACATCAGATTGATTTCTGTGATGATGAAGTTTTATGAGGAAAAGGTGAGCAGGTTAGGCCTATAATACGCACTGGAGTTTAGGAAAATAAGAGGTGATATTATTGAAGCATTTAACATTCTATGCGGCTTCCAGGCTAGATACTGAGAAGATATTTCCTCTCATCGGGGCATCTGGAACCAAGGGGCACAGTTTCAAAATAAGGGGTCTCCCATTTAAGTTGGAGTTGCAGTGGAATTTCTTCTCTCTGAGGGTTGCTAATCTTTAGAATTCTCTGCCCCAGACAGCAGAGTCATTGAATATATACACTACCATGTTCTTCAGATATTTGATCTGCAAGGGAGTTACAAAGAATGGGGGCAGGCAGGCAGGAAAGTGAAGTTAAGGCCATAAATCTGATTAGCCATGATCATACTGCATGGTGGAGCAGGCCCCTTGGGCCAACTGGTGTATTTCTGCTCCCATTGCTAATGTCCTTGTGAGTTTGGCCTAAGTAGCTGAAGTCACAGCTACCACTGAAAGCTGGAGTGATACAAATCAGCAGTGTACAAGAGGTCAGAACTGGAGGAACAGTGAGCTCTGAAGGTTTTAAAAAGTTAATTTATGGGATGTGGGCATCACTGGCTAAGCCAGCATTTGTAGCCTATCCCTAGTTCATAGAATAATAGAATTCCTACAGTGCAGAAGGAGAGCATTTGGCCCATCAAGTCAGCACTGACCCTCTGAAAGAGCACCCTACCTAGGCCCACAACCCCACCTAACCTGCACATCTTTGGACTGGGAGGAAACCGAGCACCCAGTCGAAACCCACGCAGTCACTGAGAGAAAGTGCAAATTCCACATAGACAGTCACCCAAGGCAGGAATTGAACTTGGGTCCCTGCCGCTATGAAGCGGCACATGCTAACTTGAGAAAGTGGTGATGAGGCTTTCGGTTCTGGGGTCTTGAGATCCCTGTCGACATGAGAGCTAAGTGGCGGAAGAAGTGTATGCGCAGGCTGAAGCGTGAAAGATGAGGCAGAGGTCGAGGTGAACAACTGCTGACGATGCAGTACTGACCAGGCTTTGATGAATCTTACACGGCAAATGGACACTGACGCTTCTGTTTATACATCTTTTTCTAAGACCCAACAAAATAGAGGCACCTTGGATGCTGGTCATGAGAAGATCTGTACATTGATCTGTTGTGATACTGTGCCAATGAGGATTCTTTTGCAGCCAGTCCGGATTAAATGATCAGTCGAACACCTCGTTACTTTAACATATGTTTATTTCTCGGCCGGGGCTAAGACCACTGTATCTCTTGAGAGTTACAACAGTAAGCCAAAGCCAATACATCTAACAGCAGGATTTATACATTTTTGGTTCATTTCTGAGGGCAGCTCCCTCGCATTTCTATTTGTGCTCTCAGCTCAATTATAATTCAGCCCCCTCAATTATAATTATCTTTAAGCCTAGTGCACCCATTCCCAAGGCCGTTACTGCAATTTGCCTGGTTCAAAAACAAGTGATACATTTTGCTACCAGAAGCCTGTAAAAGCCTGTCTTGACATTTCTTCACACAAAGCTTTATCTAACATTTTGTTTTTCCCATAAAGTTCCAATCCATCTTGAGCCAAACTCTCATTTATCGATCATCAGCCAAACTCTCATCTTCATGTGTAGTCTTTGTGAAATAAAATGGGAAAACTGGAGAAAAAAAAAGAGAAAGTGGTGATGAGCTGCCTTCTTGAACCACTGCAGACGATGTGGTGTGGGTATACCCACAATGCTTTTAGGGCGGGTGTTGTAGGATTTTGACCCAGCAACAGTGAAGGAACGGTGATATATTTCTAAGTCCGGATGGTGAATGACTTGGAGGTGATCCCCGGTATCTGCTGCCCTTGTCTAGATAGTAGTAGTTGTGGATTTGGAAGATGTTGCCTAAGGAGCCTTGGTGAGATCCTGCAGTGCACTTTGTAGCTGGTACACACTGCCACTGTTCATCGGTGGTGGGGGTAATGTGTGTTTGTGGAAGTGGTGCCAATCAAGCAGGCTGCTTTGTCCCAGATGGTGATAAACCTCATGAGTGTTGTTGGAGTTGCACTCACCCAGGCAAGTGGAGAGTATTTCATCACACTGCTGACTTGTGCCTTGTAAATGGTGATTGATGGTGACCTTTCAAGAATCACTGGAGGTAGGGAGGGTCCCAGAGGATTGGAAAATGGCTAATGTAACACCCTTTTTAAGAGGGAGGGAGGCAGAAGAGGAAAATTATAGGCCGGTTAGCCTAACGTTGGTCATTGGTAAGACTTTAGAATCCATTATTAAACATGAGATTGCGGTGGAAGTGTGTGATAAAATAGGATTGAGTCAGCACGGTTTCATCAAGGGAAGCTCATGTCTGACAAATCTGTTAGAATTTGTTCAGGAAGTTAGACAAAGGAAAACCAGTGGACGTGATCTATTTAGATTTCCAGAAGGCCTTTGACAAGGTGCCATATAGGAGACTGTTCATTAAGTTAAGAGCCCATGTTGTTAAGGGTAAGATACTGGCATGAATAGAGATTTGGCTGACTGGCAGAAGGCAGTGGGGATAACGGGGTCTTTTTCAGGATGGCGGCCGGTGGCTACTGGTGTGCCTCAGGGGTCGGTGTTGGGACCACATCTTTTCACAATATAAATTAACTATCTGGAAGAAGGAACTGTTGCTAAGTTTGCAGATGATACAAAGATCTGTAGAGGGACAGATGGGCTGAATGGCCTCCTTCTGCACTGTAAATTCTATGATAATCTATGATGACAGGTGGTATTGAGGAAGCAGGGGGCTGCAGAAGGACTTGGACAGGTTTGGAGAGTGGGCAAAGAAGTGGCAGATGGAATACAATGTGTGAGGTTATGTGCTTTGCTGGGGGGAATGGAGGCATATATTATTTTATAAATGGGAAAAGGCTTAGGAAATCAGAAGCACAAAGGGACTTGGGAGTCCTTGTTCACGATTCTCTTAAGGTTAACGTGCAGGTTCAGTCGGCAGTTAGGAAGGCAAATGCAATGTTAGCCTTCATGTCAAGAAGGCTAGAATACAAGAGCAAGGATGAACTTCGGAGGTTGTATAAGGCTCTGGTCAGGCACCATTTGGAGTATTGTGAGCAGTTTTGGGCCCTGTATCGAAGGAAGGATGTGCTGGCCTTGAGGAGCAGTTGAAGACTCTGGGTCTGTACTTGTTGGAGTTTAGAAGGAAAAAGAGGCAATCTTATTGAAACGTACAGGATACTGCAAGGCCTGGATAGAGTGGATGTGGAGAGGATGTTTCCACTTGTAGGAAAAATTAGGATCCACGGGTACAGTCTCAGACTGAAGGGACGATCCTTTAAAACAGAAGTGAGGAGGAATTTCTTCAGCCAGAGGATGGTGACTCTGGAACTCTTTGCCGCAGAAGCTTTGGGCAGCACGGTAGCATTGTTGATAGCACAATTGCTTTACAGCTCCAGGGTCCCAGGTTCGATTCCCGGCTTGGGTCACTGTCCGTGCGGAGTCTGCACATTCTCCCCGTGTGTGCGTGGGTTTCCTCCGGGTGCTCCAGTTTCCTCCCACAGTCCAAAGATGTGCAGGTTAGGTGGATTGGCCATGCTAAATTGCTCTTAGTGTCCAAAATTGCCCTTAGTGTTGGGTGGGGTTATTGAGTTATGGGGATAAGGTGGAGGTGTGGACCTAGGGTGGGGTGCTCTTTCCAAGAGCTGGTGCAGACCCGATGGGCCGAATGGCCTCCTTCTGCACTGTAAATTCTATAAGACTGTGGCAGCCAAATCACTGAGTGTCCTTAAGACAGAGATAGATAGGTTCTTGATTAATAAGGAGATCAGGGTTCTGGCCTTTGCGTCCCTGGTAGCCCGGCGAAGGATTCTCCTTCAGTGGAAAGATACGAGGCCCCCAAGCGTGGAATCCTGGATCAGCGATATGGCAGGGTTCATTAAATTGGAGAGGGTGAATTTCGCCTTGAGAGGGTCGGTACAAGGGTTCTTTAGGCGGTGGCAACCGTTCTTAGACTTTCTGGCAGAACGATAGACATTGGTCAATGGCAGCAGCAGCTCGGGGGGTGGGGGGGGGGTTACTTTATCTTTGTTTATGTTATTTACACTGGAAGGGTCTGAGGGGGTGTATACACCTGTTGTCTTAAGTCGGGGTGTTAATGTTAACTTACTATTTAGGTACAGGGGGGGAGGAGTTTGGGGGGTTGCTTTTTTTCGATTGTGTTTTGTACTTAACCCTGTTGGGTTCTTTTTTCTTATTTTGTTCTTGATATTTTATGAAAACCTTTAATAAAAATTATTTAAAAAAGAAAAAGGGGGATCAGGGGTTATGGGAAGAAGGCAGGAGAATGGGGATGAGAAACATATCAGCCATGATTGAATGATGGAGCAGGCGTAATAGGCCAAATTGCCTAATTCTGCTCCTATGTTTTATGGCCTTTTGGTGGATAGGCTTTGGGCAGTCAGGGTGTGAGATACTTGCTGCAGGATTCCTAGCTCTGACCTGCTTTTGTAGGCACAGTATTTATATGGCTAGTCCAGTTCAGTTTCTGATCAAGGGCAACCCCAAAGGTGTTGATAGTGGAGGATGCAGCGATGGTAATGCCATTGAATGATAAGGGACGATTGTTAGATTCTCTCTTGTTGGAGATGGCCATTGCCTGGCACTTGTGTGGCGCTAATGTTACTGGAGGAGGGTATAGAGATTTTTAACACAAATTTTCACCCTTACAAACAACCCACCCCCCGGTAACAAAAAGAAAGAAAGCGCACATAGCAAGACATGAACATGGTAAAACGATATGTTACAGAGCTTTGTACATTGGATTCCTCCCGTACATGTCAGTTTTCCAGATCCTTCATGTATTTTCTTGCTCAAATACCCCCCAGACAGACCCCCCTTCCCCCTCCCTCCATTCTCTCTCTTTCCCCCCCCCCCCCGCCCGGGTTGCTGCTGCTGCTGACCGACCTTCATCTAACGCTCCGCGAGATAGTCTAGGAACGGTTGCCACCGCCTGTAGAACCCCTACGCAGACCCTCTCAAGGCAAACTTTATCCTCTCCAACTTGATAAACCCAGCCATATCATTTATCCAGGCCTCCACGCTGGGGGCTTCGCCTCCTTCCACATTAGCAAGATCCTTCGCCGGGCTACTAGGGACGCAAAGGCCAGAATGCCGGCCTCTTTCGCCTCCTGCACTCCCGGCTCGTCCACTACTCCAAATATTGCTAGCCCCCAGCTTAGCTTGACCCGGACTTTTACCACCTTAGATACTGTTCCCGCCACTCCCCTCCAGAACCCCTCCAGTGCCGGGCATGACCAAAACATATGGACATGGTTTGCCGGACTTCCTGAGCACCTCCCACATCTGTCCTCCACCCCAAAGAACCTACTCAGCCTCGCCCCCGTCATGTGCGCTCTGTGAACTACCTTAAACTGTATCAGGCTAAGCCTGGCACACGAAGAAGAGGAATTAACCCTATTTAGGGCATCAGCCCATAGCCCCTCCTCAATCTCCTCCCACAGCTCCTCCTCCCATTTACCCTTCAGCTCCTCTACCAACGCCTCCCCCTCTTCTTTCATCTCCTGGTATATCGCCGACACCTTGCCCTCTCCGACCCATACACCCGAGATCACCCTGTCTTGAATCTCCTGTGCCGGGAGCAACGGGAATTCCCTCACCTGTCGCCTCACAAACGCCCTCACCTGCATGTATCTGAAAGCATTTCCCGGGGGTAGCCCAAACTTCTCCTCCAGTGCCCCTAGGCTCGCAAACGTCCCACCAATGAACAGGTCCCCCATTCTTCTATTCCCTGCTCGATGCCAGCTCTGAAACACCCCGTCCATCCTCCCTGGGACAAACCGATGGTTACCCCTGATCGGGGACCACACCGAGGCTCCCATGTGCCGTCTCCACTGGCCCCAGATCTTTAGCGTTGTCGCCACCACCGGACTCGTGGTGTACCTTGTCGGCGAGAGCGGCAGCGGTGCCGTCACCAGCGCCCCCAGGCTCGTTTCCTTGCAGGATGCCATCTCCAACCTCTTCCATGGCGCCCCCTCTCCCTCCATCACCCACTTACGGATCATCGCCACATTTGCTGCCCAGTAGTAGCCACCCAGATTCGGCAGCGCCAACCCTCCTCGGTCCCCACTGCGCTCCAGAAACCCTCTCCTTACCCTCGGGGTCTTATTCGCCCACACACAAAACCCATCATACCCCTGTCTACCCTCTTTAAAAAGGTCTTGGTGATTACAATTGGAAGGCACTGGAACACAAAAAGAAACCTCGGGAGGACCGCCATTTTGACCGACTGCACGCTACCCGCTAGCGAGAGCGGCAACATGTCCCATCGTTTGAAATCCTCCTCCATCTCCTCCACCAGCCTCGTCAGATTCAGTTTATGTAGGGCCTCCCAACTCCTAGTTATTTGGATCCCCAAGTACCGAAAGCTCCTTTCCGCCCTCCTCAGCGGTAGATCGTCTATCCCCCTTTCCTGGTCTCCTGACTGTACTACAAAAAGCTCACTCTTCCCTACATTAAGCTTAGAGCCCGAAAAATCTCCAAACTCCCTTAGAGTCTGCATGACCTCCACCATCCCCTCCACTGGATCCGCCACATACAGCAACAGGTCGTCTGCATAAAGCGACACTCGATGCTCCTCTCCCCCTCGGACCACCCCCCTCCATTTCCAAGACTCCCTTAATGACATGGCCAAGGGTTCAATTGCTAATGCAAACGACAGGGGGGACAGGGGGCACCCCTGCCTCATCCCACGATACAGCCGAAAATACTCCAACCTCTGCCGATTCGTAACCACATTCGCCACCGGGGCTCTGTAAAGGAGCTTAACCCAACTAATAAACCCTCCCCCGAACCCAAACCTATGCAGCACTTCCCAGAGGTACTCCCACTCTACTCGGTCAAAGGCCTTCTCTGCCATAGCTGCCACTATCTCCGCCTCTCCCTCCACCGATGGCATCATTATCACGTTTAGGAGCCGCCGCACATTGGTGTTTAGCTGCCTACCCTTTACAAATCCCGTCTGGTCCTCGTGAATCACCCCCGGGACATAGTCCTCAATCCTAGTGGCCAGTACTTTTGCCAGCAACTTAGCATCCGCGTTAAGGAGCGAGATCGGCCTGTACGACCCACATTGCAGTGGGTCCTTGTCCCGCTTCAGGATCAAAGAGATCGTCGCCTCCGACATTGTCAGGGGCAGGGTCCCTCCCTCCCTTGCCTCATTAAAAGTCCTCACTAGCAACAGGGCCAACAGGTCTACGTACTTCCGAAGGAACTCAACCGGGAACCCGTCCGGTCCCGGGGCCTCCCTGCCTACATACTCCCCAGACCTTTGCTCAGCTCCTCCAACCCAATTGGTGCCCCCAAACCAGCCACCTCCTGCTCCTCCACCCTCGGGAACCTCAGTTGGTGCAAGAATCGTCTCATCCCCTCTTCCCCCGCTGGGGGCTGGGATCTGTACAGCTCCTCATAGAAGGCCTTGAATGCCTCATTTACTTTCGTCGCACTCCGCACCGTAGCTCCCCTTCCATCCTTGACTCCACCTATTTCCCTCGCTGCCATCCTCTTACGGAGCTGGTGTGCCAGCATCCGACTCGCCTTCTCCCCATACTCATACGTCGCCCCCTGCGCTTTCCTCCACTGTGCCTTCCCTGTGGTCAACAGGTCAAACTCCGTCTGGAGACGTCGCCTTTCCCTAAGTAATCCCTCTTCAAGGACCTCTGCGTATCTCCTGTCCACTCTTAAAATCTCCCCCACTAACCGCTCCCTTTCCATGCCCTCTATCTTCTCCGTATGAGCCCTGATGGAGATTAGCTCTCCCCTGATCCCCGCCTTCAGCGCCTCCCATACCACCCCCACCTGCACCTCCCTGTTGTCGTTGGCCTCCAAGTACCTTTCAATACATCCCCTCACCCTCCCACACACCGCCTCATCTGCCAGCAGTCCCACATCCCAATGCCACAACGGGCGTTGGTCCTTCTCCTCTCCCAACTCCAGTTCCACCCAGTGCGGGGCGTGATCTGAAATGGCTATGGCTGAATACTCCGTTCCCTCCACTTTCCCTCCCCATCTGATCCATAAACCCCCTAAGCACCTTGGCCGCAGCCGGCCTCCAGTGCTGGGTCCAACACCGTATTAAAATCCCCGCCCATTATCAAGCTTCCTACCTCCAGGTCCGGAATGCGCGCCAACACGCGCTTCATGAATCCGGCATCGTCTCAGTTCGGGGCGTATACATTTACCAATACCACCCACGTCCCCTGTAACCTACCGCTCACCATCACGTATCGGCCTCCATTGTCCACTACGATATTCTTGGCCTCAAACGACACCCGCTTCCCCACCAATATTGCCACCCCTGTGTTCTTCGCATCCAGCCCCGAATGGAATACCTGTCCTACCCATCCCTTTCTTAACCTGACCTGATCCGCCACCTTCAAATATGTCTCCTGGAGCATTACCATGTCCGCCTTCAGTCCCTTCAAGTGCGCGAACACTCGGGCCCTCTTTACCGGCCCATCCAGGCCCCTCGCATTCCACGTTATCAGCCGGATTGGGGCTTTCCTAAGCCTGCCCCGCCCCCTCTGGCGCAGCTCTTGTCGCAGCCTTGTCTCATTTCCCCCATCCCCGAGCCTCCTCTCCCTCCAGCACCAGCGCCCACCGTCTCGTACGGTCTACTCACCCGGTCCCTTTCCCCATCCCCATCCATCCCCCAGCCCGTGGAACATTCCCTGCGTGTGATTAACACCCTATGTACAACAAACATCAAACACCCCCCACCCTCACAAACCCTCAGTTTGAGTCCAACTTTTCAGTTTGAATAAAGGTCCAAGCCTCCTCAGGCGTTTCAAAATAGTGATTTTGATCCTTGAATGTGACCCACAATCGCGCTGGCTGCAGCATTCCGAATCTCACTACTTTCCGGTGCAGCACCGCCTTGGCCCAGTTGAAACCCGCTCTCCTCTTTGCTACCTCCGTGCTCCAGTCTGGGTATATTCGGATCTCCGCATTCTCCCAGCTGCTGCTCCGCTCTTTCTTGGTCCATTTCAAGACCCTCTCTCTGTCCGTGAAACGGTGAAACCTCACCACAATCGCCCTTGGCAGCTCATTAGCCTTGGGCCTCCTCGCCAGCACCCGGTGTGCCCATCCAGCTCCAAAGGCCTCGAAGGGGCCTCCGCGCCCATCATCGACTCGAGCATCGTGCTCGCATATGCCCCGGCATCGGCCCCCTCCACTCCTTCAGGGAGACACAGGAGCCGCAGATTCTTTCTCCTCGACCTGTTCTCCAAGTCTTCGCATCTTCTCGCCCACCTCTTGTGCAGCGCCTCGTGCGCCTCCACCCTCACCGCCAGGCCCAAGATCTCATCCTCGTTCTCATTAACTTTTTTCTGCACCTCCTGGATCTTTACCTCGTGGGCTTTCTGGGTCATCCCTAATCCTTCGATCGCCGACAGCATAGGCGCCAGAATCTCTTTCCACAGCTCCTCAAAACAGTGCTTAATGAACTCTTGCAGCTCCGGCCCACATTCCACTTTATCTCCGGCCGCCGCCATCTTGTTTTTCTTCCCTTGCTTCTCCCACTGCTCCAACGCCGCTTTTTGGCCATTTCACTTCTTGTCCGATCCATAAACAGTGAATGGGGACCTCACTCTCCCCTTCCCACACGGAACGTCTTCAAAAAATTCCCGTTGGGGCTCTTCTAGAGGGCCCGAAAGTCCGTGATCGCGGGAGCTGCCGAATCGTGCGGCTTAGCTCCGCCTCGCTGCAACCGGAAGTCCCGACTGCTCTGTACTGAGTGCCGCCTACAGGCTGCAGGTTTATATACCACCCCCGAGGGGGCGGAGCCACAGGCGGAGCCCACAGGGGCATCAACATAATACAGTGCAATACCGTGGTGAATTGCAGTTGCAATACTTTCCCACAATAGGATTGGTTCTATACTTAATAACTTACATGCGACTACACATTGGACTACATCTAACAGCTTAAATGACCTTTACTTAACTTTCAAGTGACCGGCCCTGTGCGGGTTAGTTAAGGCCTTTATCTGGTTCCCCAGGTGTGGCGGCTGGAAGTTGTCCGGTACGTCTGGGCTGAAGTTCGTCTTCTGGTAGCGATCGCGGGTCCTTGAACGTGGCTGGTCGATATGCTGCAGTTGGTGGGGCAGAGGCCGGTCTCAAAAGAGGCAGAGCATTGGTCGCGCAGTTCCTCTTATCCTCCGATCTTTCACGGCTCTTTTGGGCGGTCCCAACTCAGGATCCAATGGATGAATAGGATTTTGATCACTCTAATCGATTCTGGCCAGTTAGGGGCGGGTACCTTGATAGCTGGGTGGGTCCTGGTTGTTATTGTCCAAGGCACGTATGCACTCCCAAATGAGGTGAATAGGCGCCCCCGCGTCTGTTACTACTGTTATGTTTCAATCTGAGTCCCATTGTCCTGGGGAGATCTGTGATTGACCTCTAGCTGGTGCAAGTTTCTGTATAGATCTGGGTTGCTTTTGCCAATACACAAACTATGTCTTGTCTGCGTCCCAGCCTGACCACAATTCCCATTATCCTTTGCGGGCGGTCATTTTAGATAGCCACAATAAATTGCCCTTTCGTGTCCAAAGGTTGGGTGGGGTTACAGGGTTAGGGTGGGGATTGGACCTAGGTGGGTTGGTCTTTAGATGGGCCGAATGGCTTCCTTCTGCACTGTAGGGATTCTATGATATAGCTGTAATCATAAAATTATAAAAATTGTATAGGCATAAAATTGGCCCTCACTCCCCTGAAAGAACTGTCCCTGTCTCCCTCTGTAGAACATAATGGAACGTCTGGGGGAATCAGATGAAGAAGATGAGTACAGAGACAATTTGGATGATGATGACCATCCACCCAAGAAGTCTAAAGCCAAGGAAGTGGTCCCAAAAATAGACCAACTGTAAGTAAGTTTAATTTCTGTTTTCATAATGTATCATGCACATTTTAGTTAATTTTATACACGGAATATACATCGAGAGGCAACACAGGAACTTTGTAATATATAACAAGAAATGTATAATCTAGAATCATGTAACGTTTGTGATACAAGAGTCCACGTGGCCCATTCATTGTGGTCTGCGCCGGCTGAAAAACGAGCCACCAGCCTAATCTCACTTTGCAGCATGTGGTGCTTAGCCTTGCAGGTTGCAGCATTTGAGAGTCGCATCAGACACCTTTTAAATGAGTTGGGCATTTCAGCCTCTACTCCCCTTTCAGGCACAAGTTCCAGACTCTCATATCTCTCTGGATGAAAAGCCCATTCTCTCTACTAATCACTTTAAATCTATGCCCCCCTAGTCACTGACCTCTCTGCTAAGGCAAATAGGCCCTTCCCACCCAGCCTATCCAACCCCCCTCACAATTTCATACATATCAATCAAATCTCCCTTCAGCCTCCTTTGTTCCAAGAAGATCAACCCAGCCTATCCAATCTTACCTCATTGCTGCAATTTTGCGGTCCTGGCAACATCCTCATTAATCTCTTCTGTACCTCTCTACATCCACACTGTTACAACACCCTGGGTTAGTGCGCAGACGATTCCAGTTCCCTGGAGTCCCAACACAAGTAGAATTAACCAATAATTCAAATCAAGTTGGCAGTAATCTATGGCCCCTTGACTGCTCAATAAGCTGTAGCCACCCGGTTTGTAAGTTGAACACAATAGCTGTTCATTTATAACAGGAACAAAGCTGAAAGATGCAATAATTATTACAAAATAAGGGCCAGCTAATCTACTGCTCCTCCTTTTAATGTCCTACCCTCTACTCAAACACACACCAAGGGAGCGCAAAAGGATAAAAATAAGAGGGATTAAGATGAAAAGGGAGAGATGAGTGTCCTTGTTTCCGGTGTTGAGGTCGTTGCGGCAGGCGGTCCTCCCAGGACGAGGAGTGATTGAAAACACAGGTTGCAGACTTCGGTGGTGGCCATGGAGGAGTAGGTCGGACACTTGATAGCTCCCCCCTGTAACGGACTTTTGGACCTTTTTCCCCCGTTTTTCCCCAGATTTTATGGGATAAAGCGGTGAAGAGCGAGTCAGTAAGGAGAAATCCCCCTCCGGTGTATGGAGAATTGGACCAGAAGTGGCCATGTGAGACGACAAAGTCCTATAAGGGAGACGCACGTAGAGCTGGTAACGCGGGACAGCATGGCGGGGTAGCAGGGCCGTAGGGAGATGGCACAGTGGTCAACCGAGCAGCTGGTGAAGTTTTTTGAGGATTGCTTCGCCAAGCTGAAGAAGGACACGCTGGTTTGTAAGGCTTCGATTGATCAAGTGGTTCAGAATCAGGAAACCCACGGGAGAGTGATTCAGGAGGTGGAACAAAAGTTGTCCGAGCACAAGGAGTATATAACTGTGCTGGAAAGCAAGGTGGGGATGATGAACGACTGCCAGAAAAGAATGCAGGAAAAGCTGGAGGACCTGGAGAATAGGTACAGGAGGCAGGTTGGCCTGCCTGAAGGCAGTGAGGGATCGGATGCGAGGGCTTATGTGACGGACATGTTGAAGAAGTTGATGGGGGCTGGGCGTTCCCTCAGCCCCTGGAATTGGACAGGGCGCACAGAGCCCTCGCGAGGAAGCCCTGAGCGAACGAGCCGCCGAGGGCCATGGTGGTACGTTTTCACCATTTCATGGACAAGGCCTTCCTGTACCAGCCTCCCCGAACAGGTGCTGGAATGTGGGCCACTAGGGGCTTTTCACAGTAACTTCATTTGAAGCCTACTTGTGACAATGAGCGATTTTCATTTCATTTTCATTTCATTTCACAAGGAACACATTTTGAGGTGGGCCAAAAACGAAAGGAGCAGCAAGTGGGAGAACTGTGAGTTGCGCATCTATCAGGACCTGGGAGCGGAATTTGGCCAAGAGGCGAGCTGGGTTCAATCGGGCAAAAACGACCCTCTTTAAGAAGGGGGTGAAGTTTGGGATGCTGTACCCAACCCGTCTGTGGGTCACACATGAGGAACGGGCCTTCTACTTTGAAACGCCAGACGAAGTAAGAACCTTTATTAAAGAAAGGAAGCTGGAGGCGAATGAAAAGACACTGAAGCCTTGGAGAAGTACTGTGGCGGCGATTTGTTGTGCTGGATTGTATAAACTTAAGTAGCTCTATGCAAAATAATGGGCTGTGTGGATGGTTAAAGGTTGCTTTGTCTTGTAAGGAGCTGGTTAGAGGGGTGGATGGGCTTTGAATTTGGTTCTGCTTTTTGTGTGACTATTTTTCTAAAGTGACTGTTTCTTCACTGTTGTTTCTGGTGTTTGTTTACTGGGAAATGTGATGCTTTTAAAATGTTTATTCAGGTGGGGGGAGAGGGGAGAGAACAATAGGGAGACAGACTGCTTGGTGCCGGGGCGGGAGCTACCAAGTCAGCATGGGTCAGCTGGCTTTCAGAAGCGTAGTGGGGGGGTGAGCAGGTGTTAAGCTGGAGCTTGGCTTGGGGGATTGGGTTTCTAGTGTTGTTGCTAGGGGGGTGCGGGGGGATCTGCTTTGCTGACAGGGGAGGAACTGTTACTAGGGGACAAATGGGAGGTCGGGAACGGCGACTGCCCGAGTGGGGACTCGAGGAAGCGGAGGGCGCGAGCTCGAGGCTGACCTAAAAAGGGTGATGGCTAGTCGGCAGGGGCGGGGGATGGTTTGGAAGCCCCCCGTCCAGGCTGATCACATGGCACGTGATAGGACTGAATGGGCCGGTCAAGAGGGCTCACGTGATTGCGCATTTGAGGGGGCTGAAGGCGGACGTGGCAATGCTACAAGAGACACCCCTAAAGGTTACAGACCAGACCAGATTGAGGAAGGGGTGGGTTAACAAAGTATTCCACTCCGGACTAGACTCAAAGACCGGTGGGGTAGCGATCTTGATCAGCAAACGAGGGCATTCGAGGCAGGGGGAATCGTGTCAGACAAGGGGGGTAGGTACATGATGGTGAGTGGGAAGCTGGAGGGGGTGCGAGTGGGACTTGTGGATATATATGCTCCGAATTGGGACGACGTGGAATTTATGAGGCGGGTGTTAGGTAAGATCCGAGACATGGAGTCACATAACCTGATCATGGGAGGGGACTTCAATATAGTCATTGATCCGGAATTGGACCGGTCAAAATCCAGGACCGGGAGGAGGCCGACTGCGGCAAGGGAATTGTAGGGTTTTATGGAACAGATGGGGGGAGTAGACCCATGGAGATTTGCATGGCCGAGGACGAAGGAGTTTTCCTGTTTTTCAAATGCCCACAAGGTATACTCTCGCACTGATTTTTTTTGTTCTGAGCAGGGCGCTAATACCGAAGGTGGTGGATACTGAGTATTCGGCAATCGCAGTGTCTGATCATGCCCCGCACTGGGTGGATCTATGGGTTAGTGTGGAGAGAGGGCAATGCCCACTGTGGAGACTGGATGTGAGGTTGCTAGCGGACGAAGCGATCTGTGGGCGGGTTAACAAGTCCATCCAGAACTACCTGGAAACAAATGATACGGGGGAGGTCTCTGCAGCGACGGTTTGGGAAGCTTTGAAGGCAGTGGTCATAGGGGAATTAATCTCGATACGGGCCCACAGGGAACAGGTGGAACGGGCTGAGAGGGACAGGCGAGTTGAGGATATACTCCAGGTGGACAGGAGATACACCGAGGCCCTGGACGCGGGGCTACTGAGGGAGCGGCAGAGGCTACAGGCGGAGTTTGGGCTGTTGACCACAGGGAAAGCAGTGGAACAGGTGAGGAAGGCAAGGGGGCGATCTATGAGTACGGGGAAAAGGCAAGCAGAATGTTGGTGCACCAGCTCAGGAAAAGAGAGGCGGCCAGGGAGATAGGTAAAGTAAAGAGTTGAGACAGTAATACTGTCCTGGACCCAGCGGGGGTGAATGAGGTGTTTAAGGACTTTTATAGTACATTGTATGAGTCGGAACCCCCGGCTGGGGTGGAGAGGAGGAGGCAGTTTTTGGATCAGTTCAGGTTCCCGAGGGTGGAGGAGGACCTGGTGGAAGGGCTGGAAGCCCCAATTTAGATTGAGGAAATAATCAAGGGGCTGGAAGGCATGCAGTCGGGCAAGGCCCCGGGGCCTGACGGCTACCCGGTGGAATTCCAGAAGAAGTTTTCAGAGATATTGAGCCCACTGCTGGCGAGGACATTTAACGAAGCAAGAGAGAAGGGAGTCCTCCCTCCAACAATGTCGCAGGCCTCAATTTCATTGATCCTGAAACGGGAGAAGGATCCGGAGCAATGAAATGAAATGAAAATCGCTTATTGTCACAAGTAGGCTTCAAATGAAGTTACTGTGAAAAGTCCCTAGTCGCCACATTACGGCGCCTGTTCGGGGAGGCTGTTACGGGAATTGAACCGTGCTGCTGGCCTGCCTTGGTCTGCTTTCAAAGCCAGCGATTTAGCCCTGTGCTAAACAGCCCCTGGTCTGCGTCCTACAGGCCCATTTCTCTACTGAATGTAGATGCCAAACTGCTGGCTAAGATATTGGCCACAAGGATAGAGGACTGTGTCCCGGGGGTGATAGGGGAAGACCAGATGGGATTTGTTAAGGGCAGGCAACTCAACGCCAATGTTCGAAGGCTTCTCAATGTTATTACGATGCCCTCAGAAGGAGAGGAGGCGGAGGTGGTGATAGCGATGGATGCAGAGAAGGCTTTTTCTGATCGGGTGGAGTGGAATTACCTGTGGGAGGCGCTGGGAAGTTTTGGGTTTGGTGAGGGCTTTATTGACTCGGTGCGGTTGCTCTATCAGGCACCAGTAGCGAGTGTGCATACTAATCGGCTGAGGTTGGGGTATTTTAAACTACACCGAGGGACGAGGCAAGGTGCCCCCTCGCCCTGTTACTGTTTGCTCTGGCCCCAGAGCCATTAGCCTTGGCGTTAAGAACCTCTAGGAACTGGAAAGGGCTGGTTTGGGGGGGGGGGGGGGGGGGGGGGGGGGGGTGGAGCACTGGATCTCGCTCTTCGCAGATGACATGCTCTCGTACATTTCGGACCCACTGGAGGGGATGGGGGAAGTAATGCGAATCTCGGGGGAATTTGGCAATTTTTTGGGGTATAAATTGAACATGGGGAAAAGCGATATGTTTGCGATCCAGGCAAGTGGACGGGAGAAGAGACTGGGAGAGCTGCCGCTTAGAATGGTAGGAAAGAGCTTTCGATATCTGGGAATCCAGGTGGCCTGAGAATGGGAGGTACTGCACAAGTTAAACCTATCCCGATTGGTAGAACAAATGGAAGGGGACTTTACGAGATGGGACATGCTCTCCCTATCACTGGCGGGGATGGTACAGAGTGTGATAATGATGGTCCTCCCCAGATTTCTGTTTCTCTTTCAGTGCCTCCCCATCTTCATCCCTAAGGCCTTTTTCAAGCGGGTGAAAAAGATTATTTCAGGCTTTGTGTGGGCAAGTAAAACCGTGTGAGTGAAGAAAGTGTTGCTGGAGCGCAGTCGAGGGGATGGTGGGTTGGTGCTGCCGAACTTCTGCAATTACTACTGGCGGTTAATATAGCCATGATTAGGAAGTGGGTAGTGGGGGAGGGGTCGGCATGGGAGCGGATGGAGGTGGCGTCATGTAAAGACACCAGTTTGGGAGCACTGATAACGGCACCTCTTCCGTACTCGCCGGCCCGATATTCCACAGGTCCGCTGGTGGTGGTGGCTCTGGGAATCTGGGGGCAATGGAGGAGACATAAGAGAGTGCAGGGAGCATCGATTTGGACCCCGATTTATAATAATCATAGGTTTGTACTGGGTAGGCTAGATGGCGGGTTCCGGAGTTGGCAGAGGGCAGGAATTAGAAGGATGGGGGATCTATTTATACACTGGAGCTTTCCCAGCTTGAAAGCTTTGGAGGATAAATTTAAATTGCCAGCAGGGAATGGTTTTAGGTATTTGCAGCTGCGAGACTTCCTGAGAAACGGGTGCCGGCCTTTCCGCTGCTGCCGCCACGGGGGATACAGGATAGAGTAAAGTTTCCTGTACCTGGGTGGGAGAGGGGAAAGTATTGGGTATTCTATTTAGCTTTCGCATTTCTATTAGAAATCTAGTGCTAGGAAACAGATAGTTAACAGTAACTTTGAATTTAAAAAAAATATATATTAAAAAAAAAAAAAGAATTTTAATTTTAATTAATTGACGCAATGTCAGTTAGAGGGGTGCTGTGCTCTGACTGTGAGATGTGGCAGGTCCGGGAGGCTTCCAGCGTCCCGGATGGCTTCATCTGCAGAAAGTGCACCCAACTGGAGCTCCTCACAGACCGCATGGTTCGGTTGGAGCAGCAATTGGATGCACTTAGGAGCATGAAGGTGGCGGAAAGCGCCATAAATCGCAGTTATGTAAATGTGGTCATACCCAAGGTGCAGGCAGAGAAATGGGTGACCACCAGAAAGGGCAGGCAGTCAGTGCAGGAATCCCCTGTGGTTGTCCCCCTCTCGAACAGATATACCCCTTTGGATACTGTCGGGGGGGATAGCCTATCAGGGGAAAACAGCAGCAGCCAGAGCAGTGGCACCACGGCTGGCTCTGATGTTCAGAAGGGAGGGTCAAAGCGCAGAAGAGTAATAGTAATAGGGGACTCTATAGTCAGGGGCACAGATAGGCGCTTCTGTGGACGTGAAAGAGACTCCAGGATGGTATGTTGCCTCCCTGGTGCCAGGGTCCAGGATGTCTCCGAACGGGTAGAGGGCATCCTGAAGGGGGAGGGCAAACCGGCAGAGGTCGTTGTACATATTGGTACTAACGACATAGGCAGGAAGGGGCATGAGGTCCTGCAGCAGGAGTTCAGGGAGCTAGGCAGAAAGTTAAAAGACAGGACCTCTCGGGTTGTAATCTCGGGATTAGTCCCTGTGCCACGTGCCAGTGAGGCTAGAAAT
Organism: Scyliorhinus torazame; assembly: GCF_047496885.1. Lineage (NCBI taxonomy): Eukaryota > Metazoa > Chordata > Chondrichthyes > Carcharhiniformes > Scyliorhinidae > Scyliorhinus > Scyliorhinus torazame. The sequence goes on from NC_092708.1 coordinate 260,810,287, forward strand.
AGGAAGATAGAGCAGCTAAACACGTGGCTAAACAGCTGGTGTAGGAGGGAGGGTTTCCGTTATCAGGACCACTGGGAGCTCTTCCGGGGCAGGCGTGACCTATATAAGAAGGACGGGTTGCATCTAAACTGGAGAGGCATAAATATCCTGGCCGCGAGGTTTGCTAGTGTCACACTGGAGGGTTTAAACTAGTATGGCAGGGGGGTGGGCACGGGAGCAATAGGTCAGAAGGTGAGAGCATTGAGGGAGAACTAGGGAATAGGGATAGTGTGGCTCTGAGGTAGAGTAGACCGGGAGATGTTGCTGAACACAGCGGGTCTGGTGGCCTGAAGTGCATATGTTTTAATGCAAAAAGTATTACGGGTAAGGCAGATGAACTTAGAGCTTGGATTAGTACTTGGAATTATGATGTTGTTGCCATTACAGAGACCTGGTTGAGGGAAGGGCAGGATTGGCAGCTAAACGTTCCAGGATTTAGATGTTTCAGGCGGGATAGAGGGGGATGTAAAAGGGGAGGCGGAGTTGCGCTACTGGTTCGGGAGAATATCACAGCAGTACTGCGAGATGACATCTCAGAGGGCAGTGAGGCTATATGGGTAGAGATCAGGAATAAGAAGGGTGCAGTCACAATGTTGGGGGTTTACTACAGGCCTCCCAACAGCCAGCGGGAGATAGAGGAGCAGATAGGTAGACAGATTTTGGAAAAGAGTAAAAACAACAGGGTTGTGGTGATGGGAGACTTCAACTTCCCCAATATTGACTGGGACTCACTTAGTGCCAGGGGCTTAGACGGGGCGGAGTTTGTAAGGAGCATCCAGGAGGGCTTCTTAAAACAATATGTAGACAGTCCAACTAGGGAAGGGGCGGTACTGGACCTGGTATTGGGGAATGAGCCCGGCCAGGTGGTAGATGTTTCAGTAGGGGAGCATTTCGGTAACAGTGACCACAATTCAGTAAGTTTTAAAGTACTGGTGGACAAGGATAAGAGTGGTCCTAGGATGAATGTGCTAAATTGGGGGAAGGCTAATTATAACAATATTAGGCGGGAACTGAAGAACATAGATTGGGGGCGGATGTTTGAGGGCAAATCAACATCTGACATGTGGGAGGCTTTCAAGTGGCAGTTGAAAGGAATTCAGGACCGGCATGTTCCTGTGAGGAAGAAGGATAAATACGGCAATTTTCGGGAACCTTGGATGACGAGAGATATTATAGGCCTCGTCAAAAAGAAAAAGGAGGCATTTGTCAGGGCTAAAAGGCTGGGAACAGACGAAGCCTGCGTGGAATATAAGGAAAGTAGAAAGGAACTTAAGCAAGGAGTCAGGAGGGCTAGAAGGGGTCACGAAAAGTCATTGGCAAATAGGGTTAAGGAAAATCCCAAGGCTTTTTACACGTACATAAAAAGCAAGAGGGTAGCCAGGGAAAGGGTTGGCCCACTGAAGGATAGGCAAGGGAATCTATGTGTGGAGCCAGAGGAAATGGGCGAGGTACTAAATGAATACTTTGCATCAGTATTCACCAAAGAGAAGAAATTGGTAGATGTTGAGTCTGGAGAAGGGTGTGTAGATAGCCTGGGTCACATTGAGATCCAAAAAGACGAGGTGTTGGGTGTCTTAAAAAATATTAAGGTAGATAAGTCCCCAGGGCCTGATGGGATCTACCCCAGAATACTGAAGGAGGCTGGAGAGGAAATTGCTGAGGCCTTGACAGAAATCTTTGGACCCTCGCTGTCTTCAGGGGATGTCCCGGAGGACTGGAGAATAGCCAATGTTGTTCCTCTGTTTAAGAAGGGTAGCAAGGATAATCCCGGGAACTACAGGCCGGTGAGCCTTACTTCAGTGGTAGGGAAATTACTGGAGAGAATTCTTCGAGACAGGATCTACTCCCATTTGGAAGCAAATGGACGTATTAGTGAGAGGCAGCACGGTTTTGTGAAGGGGAGGTCGTGTCTCACTAACTTGATAGAGTTTTTCGAGGAGGTCACTAAGATGATTGATGCAGGTAGGGCAGTGGATGTTGTCTATATGGACTTCAGTAAGGCCTTTGACAAGGTCCCTCATGGTAGACTAGTACAAAAGGTGAAGTCACACGGGATCAGGGGTGAGCTGGCAAGGTGGATACAGAACTGGCTAGGCCATAGAAGGCAGAGAGTAGCAATGGAAGTATGCTTTTCTAATTGGAGGGCTGTGACCAGTGGTGTTCCACAGGGATCAGTGCTGGGACCTTTGCTCTTTGTAGTATATATGAATGATTTGGAGGAAATTGTAACTGGTCTGATTAGTAAGTTTGCAGACAACACAAAGGTTGGTGGAATTGCGGATAGCGATGAGGACTGTCGGAGGATACAGCAGGATTTAGATTGTTTGGAGACTTGGGCGGAGAGATGGCAGATGGAGTTTAATCCGGACAAATGTGAGGTAATGCATTTTGGAAGGTCTAATGCAGGTAGGGAATATACAGTGAATGGTAGAACCCTCAAGAGTATTGAAAGTCAAAGAGATCTAGGAGTACAGGTCCACAGGTCATTGAAAGGGGCAACACAGGTGGAGAAGGTAGTCAAGATGGCATACGGCATGCTTGCCTTCATTGGCCGGGGCATTGAGTATAAGAATTGGCAAGTCATGTTGCAGCTGTACAGAACCTTAGTTAGGCCACACTTGGAGTATAGTGTTCAATTCTGGTCGCCACACTACCAGAAAGATGTGGAGGCTTTAGAGAGGGTGCAGAAGAGATTTACCAGAATGTTGCCTGGTATGGAGGGCATAAGCTATGAGGAGCGATTGAATAAACTCGGTTTGTTCTCACTGGAACGAAGGAGGTTGAGGGGCGACCTGATAGAGGTATACAAAATTATGAGGGGCATAAACAGAGTGGATAGTCAGAGGCTTTTCCCCAGGGTAGAGGGGTCAATTACTAGGGGGCATAGGTTTAAGGTGAGAGGGGCAAGGTTTAGAGTAGATGTATGAGGCAAGTTTTTTACGCAGAGGGTAGTGGGTGCCTGGAACTCGCTACCGGAGGAGGTGGTGGAAGCAGGGACAATAGTGACATTTAAGGGGCATCTTGACAAATACATGAATAGGATGGGAATAGAGGGATACCGACCCAGGAAGTGTAGAAGATTGTAGTTTAGTCGGGCAGCATGGTCGGCACGGGCTTGGAGGGCCGAAGGGCCTGTTCCTGTGCTGTACATTTCTTTGTTTGTTCTTGCTTGTGTTCCCCTCTCTTTTCTCCCTCCTGGTCCTCCGTTGTTTTTCCCCGCTCCCTTCCTCCCCTCCCCTTCCATCCCGACTGCCCCCTTCTCTCTCGCTGGGTTCGGCGACGCTTTCTTGTTTCCCCAGGTCTTCCCCATCCCCGTTATTGCATCTTGGCTACCTTGGCCTAGCTCCTGGGTACTTAGTTGCTGGTGACAAACAGGCCCCAGGACAATCGGGTGAATGGTTCCCATGTTTTGTGGAAGCCAGCTTCTGACCCACGAATGGCGAATTTGATTTTCTCCATTTGGAGAAATTCCGATAGGTCACACAGCCAGTCTGCAGCTTTAGGTGGTGCTGCTGACCACCAGCCGAGCAGGATTCTACGGCAGGCGATCAGGGAGGCAAAGGGAAAGGCATCGGCCTCCCTTCCCATGAAAAGATCTGGCTGGTCTGATACGCCGAAAACCGCCACTTTCGGGCATGGCTCCACCCTCATCCCCACCACTTTGGACATTGCCTCTAAGAAGGCTGTCCAATATCCAGCAAGTCTGGGGTAAGACCAAAACATGTTGGCGTGGTTGGCCAGGCCACCTTGGCACCGTTCACATCTGTCTTCCATCTCCAGGAAGAACCTACTCATTTGGGTTCTGGTCAAGTGGGCGCTATGTACCACTTTTAGCTGCATTAGGTTGAGTCTTGCGCATGTGGAGGTGGAGTTCACCCTGTGTTGTGTTTCACTCCAGAATCCCCACCCTATTTTGAACCCCAAGTGTTCCTCACACTTCTGGCCCTGTCTGTCAGTCATCCGTACATGTCACGACAGTTCCCTTGCCTAGAATCTGCATCCAGTAATTCTTCTAGAAGTGACTGTTGCGGCGGTCGTGGATATGTCCTCGTTTCCTTTTGTCGGAAGTTTTTAAGCTGCAGGGACCTGTATTTGTTGCTCCCTGCCAGTTGAAATTTTTCCATCAGTTTGTCCAGTGTTTTGACCCTCCCGTCAGTTTATTGGTCTCTAACTGTCAATGTCCCCCAGTCCTGTCTCAACCTTTTAAAGGTGGCGTCAGTGAGTGTCGGCGTGAACCTGTGATTGTTGCAGATGGGGGCCTGATCGGACAATTCGGTTAGGCCGAATTATTGTCGTAGCTGGTTCCAGGACTGGAGCCTAGCTAGCACCACTGGGCTGCTTGAGTACTTCTTGAGTGGGGATGGGAGTGCTGCCATGGCGAAGGCCTGGACGGAGGTCGCCTTGCAGGGGATGGATCTCCGTAGGAAGAGGTACCTGGGCAGTATGAATGTTTTGGTTCCGTGGAATTTTAATAGATGTGTTCAAAATCACTCTGGACAAAGTAGTCAGGGAGAACCGAAGGGCACAGATTTAAGGTGAATGGCAAAAGAACAAAAGGTAACATGTGAAAAAGCTTTATTACGCAGCGAATGGTTAGAATGCACTTCCTAAGAGTGTGGAGAAGGCAGATTCAATCATTGTGGTAAACACCACTGATCATACACTGCATGTATTACGGTACTGCCATTGTACTCCAGTCATTATAGTAAATCCCGGCCTGCTGGCTCCATCCAGCAGGCTCTGTATAAAAGTGTATGCTCTCCTGCGCTGCCCCCATTCTGGTTCCAGCTACAGGAGGCTTAACATCCAGCACAATAAAGCCTCAATTGTTCACCATTCGTCTCGTAGTCATTGATGGTTCATCAATTTATTGTGCTAGAATTTGAAGATGAACGTCTTACTCAAGCCGGATCGCTTGGAGCTGAACCCTCACGCAACCAACGCCACAGCCACTTTCGAGCACTGGCTAGCCTGCTTTGAAGGATACCTCGGAGCATCCACAGAAATCATCTCAGACCCACAGAAGCTCCAAATACTCTACGCACGAGTGAGCCCACAAGTTTTCCTCCTCATTCGGGACGCTCAGTACATCAAGACTGTTAATCAGGTGTTCGCCAGGCACCTCCTGGCCACGAGACGGCAACTGCCGGGGGAGTCCCAGGACGATTTTCTGCATGCTTTGAGGATACTTGGCAGAAACTGCAATTGCCAGGCGGTGTCGGCAGTCCAACACACAGAACTGCTGATCAGCGACGCCTATGTCACGGGCATTAAGTCCAATTACGTCCGCCAGTGATTATTAGAGGGGGGTACACTCGGCCTTACAGAGACTGTACAGCTTGCTAACTCCTTAGAAGTGGCCTCCCGCACTGTCTGTGTGGAGTTTGCACATTCTCCCCGTCTTTGCGTGGGTTTTGCACCCACAACCCAAAGATGTGCAGGGTAGGTGGATTGGCCATGTTAAATTGCCCCATAATTTGAAAAATGAATTGGGGACTCTAAATTTATTGAAAAGCAATCTGGAGTCCTACACCTCCGACCACGCCGCACCCTCGTGGGCGTCATGGGCCCCACCATCATCTGACCAGGGTGCACCGCAAGCCTGCGCCGCGCGGCAGCCAGCTAACTCCAAAGGCCCTAAATGCTACTTTTGTGGCCTGAACAAGCACCCCAGACAACGCTGCCCAGCACGGAGTGCGACCTGCAAAGGGTGTGGCAAGAAGGGCCACTTCGCCTCCATTTGTCAGGCCCGATCGGTCGCTGCCGTTTCCAGGCTCAGCATCGCTACACCCCCCACGTGCGATCTAGAGTCGCCACCGTGCGGCCCGTGGCACCGCCATCTTGGATGTCGTCCGTCATGTGCGCCCCGTGGGCGCCGCCATCTTCGGTGCCATCTTGGAACGCACCCCAGGACCCCTGCTCGCCTGGCCGTCTGCTGGCCGCCGATACCGTTCGGCCCTCCCACCAACGTCCGCAGCTTGCATCCATCACCCTCGATCAGTCTCGGCCCCGTGACCGCTACAACGACCGTACGGATCAACGGGCACGAGACGACATGCCTCTTCGACTCCGGGAGCACTGAGAGTTTCATCCATCCAGCCACGGTAAGGCGCGGTTCCCTCCTGGTTCTCCCCATCACAGTGAAAATCTCCCTGGCCTCCGGATCCCATTCCGTACAGATCCGGGGTTACTGCGTTGCGACCCCTCTCAGCACAAGGCGTAGAATACAGCAACTTCAGACTGTACGCCTTGTACCATTATCCTGGGGGGGAAATTTGCTAATGCTCTTCGGGAGGGTTTAAACTAGTTCAGCAGGGGCTTGGGAACCTGAATTGTAGCTCCAGTATACAGGAGGTTGAGAGTAGTGAAGTCATGAGTAAGGTTTCAAAGTTACAGGAGTGTACCGGCAGGCAGGAAGGTGGTTTAAAGTGTGTCTTCTTCAATGCTCCAGGGTGCCAGGTTCGATTCCCGGCTTGGGTCACTGTCTGTGCGGAGTCTGCACGCTCTCCCCGTGTGTGCGTGGGTTTCCTCCGGGTGCTCCGGTTTCCTCCCACAGCCCAAAGATGTGCAGGTTAGGTGGATTGGCCATGCTAAATTGCCCTTGGTGTCTAAAATTGCCCTTAGTGTTGGGTGGGGTTACTGGGTTATGGGGATAGGGTGGAGGTGTGGGCTTGGGTAGGGTGCTCTTTCAAAAAGAGCCGCTGCAGATTCGATGGGGCGAATGGCCTCCTTCTGCACTGTAAATTCTATGATATGCTATGATCTATGAATGCCAGGACCATCCGGAATAAAGTGGGTGAACTTGCGGCATGGGTTGGTACCTGGGACTTCGATGTTGTGGCCATTTCGGAGACGTGGATAGAGCAGGAACAGGAATGGTTGTTGCAGGTGCCGGGGTTTAGATATTTCAGTAAGCTCTGGGAAGGTGGTAAAAGAGGGGGAGGGGTGGCATTGTTAGTCAAGGACAGTATTACGGTGGCAGAAAGGACGTTTAATGAGGACTCGTCTACGGAGGTAGTATGGGCTGAGGTTAGAAACAGGAAAGGAGAGGTCACCCTGTTAGGGGTTTTCTATAGGCCTCCGAAAAGTTCCAGAGATGTAGAGGAAAGGATTGCAAAGATGATTCTGGATAGGAGCGAAAGCAACAGGGTAGTTGTTATGGGGTACTTTAACTTCCCAAATATTGACCGGAAACGCTATAGTTCGAGTACTTTAGATGGGTCCGTTTTTGTCCAATGTGTGCAGGAGGGTTTCCTGACACCGTATGTAGATAGGCCAACGAGAGGCAAGGCCATATTGGATTTGGTACTGGGTAATGAACCAGGACAGGTGTTAGATTTGGAGGTAGGTGAGCACTTTGGTGATAGTGACCACAATTCGATTACGTTTACTTTAGTGACGGAAAGGGATAGGTATATACCGCAGGGCAAGAGTTATATCTGGGGGAAAGGCAATTATGATGCGATGAGGCAAGACTTAGGATGCATCGGATGGAGAGGAAAACTGCAGAGGATGGGCACAATGGAAATGTGGAGCTTGTTCAGGGAACAGCTACTGCGTGTCCTTAATAAGTATGTACCTGTCAGGCAGGGAGGAAGTGGTCGAGCAAGGGAACCGTGGTTTACTAAAGCAGTCGAAACACTTGTCAAGAGGAAGAAGGAGGCTTATGTAAAGATGAGACATGAAGATTCAGTTAGGGCGCTCGAGAGTTACAAGTTAGCTAGGAAGGACCTATAGAGAGAGCTAAGAAGAGCCAGGAGGGGACATGAGAAGTCTTTGGCAGGTAGGATCAAGGATAACCCTAAAGCTTTCTTTAGATATGTCCGGAATAAACAAATGACTTCGGTAAGAGTAGGGCCAGTCAAGGACAGTAGTGGGAAGTTGTACTTGGAGTCCGAGGAGATAGGAGAGGTGCTAAATGAATATTTTTCATCAGTATTCACACAGGAAAAAGACAATGTTGTCGAGGAGAATACTGAGATTCAGGCTACTAGACTAGAAGGGCTTGAGGTTCATAAGGAGGAGGTGTTAGCAATTCTGGAAAGTGTGAAAATAGATAAGTCCCCTGGGCCGGATGGGATTTATCCTAGGATTCTCTGGGAAGCTAGGGAGGAGATTGCTGAGCCTTTGGCTTTGATCTTTAAGTCATCTTTGTCTGCAGGAATAGTGCCAGAAGACTGGAGGATAGCAAATGTTGTCCCCTTGTTCAAGAAGGGGAGTAGAGACAACCCCAGTAAGTATAGACCAGTGAGCCTTACTTCTGTTGTGGGCAAAATCTTGGAAAGGTTTATAAGAGATAGGATGTATAATCATCTGGAAAGGAATAATTTGATTAGAGATAGTCAACACGGTTTTGTGAAGGGTAGGTCGTGCCTCACAAACCTTATTGAGTTCTTTGAGAAGGTGACCAAACAGGTGGATGAGGGTAAAGCAGTTGATGTGGTGTATATGGATTTCAGTGAAGCATTTGATAAGGTTCCCCATGGTAGGCTACTGCAGAAAATACAGTGGCATGGGATTCAGGGTGATTTAGCAGTTTGGATCAGAAATTGGCTAGCAGGAAGAAGACAAAGGGTAGTGGTAGATGGGAAATGTTCAGACTGGAGTCCAGTTACTCGTGGTGTACCACAAGGATCTGTTTTGGGGCCACTGCTGTTTGTCATTTTTATAAATGACCTGGAGGAGGGCGTAGATGGATGGGTGAGTAAATTTGCAGATGACACTAAAGTCGGTGGAGTTGTGGACAGTGCAGAAGGATGTAACAAGTTACAGAGGGACATAGATAAGCTGCAGCGCTGGGCTGAGAGGGGCAAATGGAGTTTAATGCAGAAAAGTGTGAGGTGATTCATTTAGGAAGGAATAACAGGAAGACAAAGTACTGGGCTAATGGTAAGATTCTTGGGCAGTGTGGATGAGCAGAGAGATCTCGGTGTCCATATACATAGATCCCTGAAAGTTGCCACCCAGGTTGAGAGGGTTGTTAAGAAGGCGTACGGTGTGTTAGCTTTTATTGGTAGGGGGATTGAGTTTCGGAGCCATGAGGTCATGTTGTAGCTGTACAAAACTCTGGTGCGGCCGCATTTGGAGTATTGCGTGCAATTCTGGTCGCCGCATTATAGGAAGGATGTGGAAGCATTGGAAAGGGTGCAGAGGAGATTTACCAGAATGTTGCCTGGTATGGAGGGAAGATCTTATGAGGAAAGGCTGAGGGACTTGAGGCTGTTTTCGTTGGAGAGAAGAAGGTTCAGAGGTGACTTAATTGAGGCATACACGATGATCAGAGGATTGGATAGGGTGGACAGTGAGAGCATTTTTCCTCGGATGGTGATGTCTAGCACGAGGGGACATAGCTTTAAATTGAGGGGAGATAGATATAAGACAGATGTCAGAGGTAGGTTCTTTACTCAGAGAGTAGTAAGGGCTTGGAATGCCCTGCCTGCAACTGTAGTGGACTCGCCAACACTAAGGGCATTCAAATGGTCATTGGATAGACATATGGACGATAAGGGAATAGTGTAGATGGGCTTTAGAGTGGTTTCACAGGTCAGCGCAACATTGAGGGCCGAAGGGCCTGTACTGCGCTGTAATGTTCTATGTTCTACAGTCTGACGATCAACTGGTGCACGCAGCTCGACGCGAACCCCCTTCCACGCATATCTGACATGGTCAACTAGTTTGCGCAGTATCAAGTCTTCTCTACAGTTGACTTGAAATCCGCATACCACCAGCTCCCCATCCTACCCGGAGGACCGCCAATACACTGCATTCGAAGCAGATGGCCGCCTCGACCATTTCCTTAGGGTTCCCTTCGGCGTCACCAATGGGGTCTCGGTCTTCCAGCGAGAGATGGACTGAATGGTTGACCAGTACGGATTGCGGGCTACCATCTGCAGCCATGACGAGCAGGACCACGACGCGAATCTCCAGAAATTCCTCCACACCACTAAACTCTCTTTAACCTTACCTTTTCAGGAGAAATGCGTTTTCCGCACAACCCGCTCAGCCATTCTTGGCTAGTTTGTGGAAAATGGGGTCCTAGGGCCCGACCCCGACTGCATGCGCCCCCTCCTGGAACACCCCCTCCCTCACTGTCCTAAGGCTATGAAACTATGCCTACGATTCTTCTCATATTATGCCCGGTGGGTCCTTAATTATGCGGACAAGGCCCGCCCACTCATCAAATCCACCATTTTCCCCCTGACGGCTGTGGCCTGCCGGGCCTTCAACCACATCAAGGCGGACATCGCCATAGCCATGGTGCACGCAGTCGACGAGTTCCTCCCCGTTCAGGTGGAGAGCGACACATCGGACGGGGCTCACGCCGCCACCCTCAACCAGGCGGGCAGACCCGTGGCTTTCTTCTCTCGCATCCTCCATGCCTCCGAATTTCGGCACTCCTCTGTCGAAAAGGAGGCCCAAGCCATTGTTGGAAGCTGTGCGACATTGGACGCATTACCTAGCCGGCAGGAAATTCACTCTCCTCACTGACCAATGGTCGGTTGCCTTCATGTTTAGCAACACACAGCGGGGCAAGATTAAGAACGACAAGATCTTGAGGTGGAGGATCGAACTCTCCACCTATAACTACGAGATCTTGTATCGCCCTCGGAAGCTCAATGAGCCCCCAGATGCCCTATCCTGCGGTACATGTGCCAGCGCACAAGTAGACTGGCTTCGGGCTCTCCACAATGATCTCTGACACCCGGGGGTCACCCGGTTCTTCCACTTTATCAAGGCCTGCAACCTGCCCTACTCCATCGAGGAGGTCAGGACTGTGACCAGGGACTGCCAGGTCTGGGCTGAGTGCAAACCGCACTTCTATCGGCCGGACAGAGCACATCTGGTAAACGCCTCCCGCCCCTTTGAGCGCCTCAGCATCGCCTTCAAAGGGCCCCTCGCCTCCACTGACCGTAACATGTACTTTCTCAATATAATTGACGAGTGCTCCCGTTTCCCTTTTGCCATCCCATGCCCTGACATGACTTCTGCCACTGTCATCAAGGCCCTACACAATCTCTTCACCTTGTTTGGTTTCCCCATCTACATCCACAGCAATCGGGGACCCTCCTTCATGAGTGATGAGCTGCGTCAGTTCCTGCTCAACAAAGGCATTGCCTCCAACAGGACGACCAGCTACAACCACCGGGGAAACGGACAGGTTGAGAGGGAGAACGCGACGGTCTGGAAGGCCGTCCTGCTGGCCCTTCGGTCTAAGAGTCTCCCGGTCTCCCGCTGGCAGGCGGTCCTCCCCGATGCGCTCCACTCCATCCGGTCGCTCCTGTGCACTGCTACCAATGAGACCCCTCACGAACGTGTGTTTGCTTTCCCTATGAAGTCCACCTCCAGGGTCTCGCTCCCAACCTGGCTGATAGTTCCTGGGTCCGCCCTCCTCCGGAAGCATGCGAGGAGCCATAAATCAAACCCTCTCGTCGAAAAAGTCCTCCTCCTCCATGCGAACCCACAGCCGGCCTACGTGGCACACCAGGACGGGTGACAGGATACAGTCTCCCTCTGGGACCTGGCACCCTCTGGTTTCCCATCCAACATCACCACCACCGCCGACCTGGTACCGCCCCCTCCCCCTCCGGTTGCCATCCCCGCCCGTCCCCCCACCGGATCCACGACTGGGTGAAGAAGGAGAGGACAACACGCTCCCGCAGTCGCAGGTACCCACATCGGCGCCCACACCAGTGGGAGTGAGGCGATCGCGGCGGAGGGTCAAAGCCCCCGGCAGACTCGACCTGTAACGTCACTTTTTTAAACAGGGGGTGAATGTGGTAAACACTGATCATACACTGCGTGTATTACGGTACTGCCATTGTACTCCAGTCATTACAGTAAATCCCTGCCTGCTGCCTCCACCCAGCAAGCTCTGTATAAAAGTGTACGCTCTCCTGCGCTGCCCCCATTCTGGTTCCAGCTGCAGGAGGCTTAACATCTAGCACATTAAAGCCTCAATTGTTCACCATTCGTCTCGTAGTCACTGATGGTACATCAATCATGCTTTCAAAAGGAAAGCAGATAATTATCTGGATAGCAAACATTTGCAGGGCTACCAGGAAAAGGTGGGAGATCTGGACTAGCTAAGATTCTCTTGCAGAGAGCTGGCACAGGCACAAAAGGCTGAATGGCCTTCTGCTGTGCTGTAATGATTCAATGTTCTGTGATTCTATAAATTGCTCATTATCTCGCTGCTGTTTGTGACAGCTTTCAGCTGCATTCATTGTCTAGAAAACTCTTTCAAGACATTCTGAGGATAGAAAGGCATTATATAAGTGTAAGCTTTTTCTTTGTTTTCCTGATATAGGGAAGTACTCACGCTAGAAATGGGCATCATGGACTATCCAACATCTTATCAAGAAAACACTGTCAAGGAACAGACCATGCTGCGATATGCCGAAAATTTCAGACGACAGTACGTTTATCTGTACCCGGACAGAAAGCCTCTGTTTATTAACCCGCTCAACGAATGTCGAGTTGAGGTATTTATTTTCCTGAGTTCCGATAAAGGTTGGACAGACTGTGATGATTTAAAAAAAAAAAAAAATCTTTTTATTGTCATTTTCAAAATTATATACATTGCCGTTTGTTTTCATTCATTGTACAGTCACAAACATTTCTTCTTGGGTTTCTCTATTTACAGTCTGTCACCGTTGTGGTGATGTGCATCAATGTAAATACATGTAGGCTAGCTAGACACTAGAGGGAGCACCAGAGACATCACACACACACACACACACACACACACACACACTCTCAACCAATAGATCGGTTAGATAGGACACGCCCAATGGACATTCACGATATACACAGAGGTGACACGACCACAGGAGGGCATTACACCAACCCATATATTTTTATTTTTTAAAAAATAATTTTTATTAAGGTTTTCATAAAATATCAATAACAAAATGAAAAAGGAACCCAACAGGGTTAAGTACAAAACATGGTCGAGAAAAGCAATCCTCCCCTCCCCCCTGTACATAAATAATAGATTAACATTAACACCCCGACTTAACACAACTGGTATATACACCCCCCTGGACCCTCCAGTGTAAATAACAAAAACAGAAATAAAGTAAACCCCCCCCCCCCCCCCCCCCCCCCCCCGAGCTGCTGCTGCCATTGACCAATGTCTATCGTTCTGCCAGGAAGTCTAAGAACGGTTGCCACCGCCTAAAGAACCCTTGTACCGACCCTCTCAAGGCGAATTTCACTCTCTCTCCAATTTAATGAACCCCGCCATATCATTGATCCAGGATTCCACTCTTGGGGGCCTCACATCCTTCCACTGAAGAAGAAGCCTTCGCCGGGCATCTGTCCACGTCCCTTCCTCAATCTCCTCTCCCAACTCCTCCTCCCACTTACCTTTCACCTCCACCACCGAGGCCGCCTCCTCCTCCTGCATCACTTTGTAAGTTTCCGAGATCTTCCCCACTCCCACCCACCCCCCCGAGAGCACCCTGTCCTGTACTGTGTGTGGCAGTAGCCGCAGGAATTCCACCACCTGCCGTCTAGCAAACGCCCTTACTTGTAAGTACCTGAAGGTGTTCCCCGGGGGGAGCCCGTACTTCTCCTCCAGCTCACCCAGGCTCGCGAACGTCCCGTCCACAAACAGGTCCCCCAACCTTCGTATCCCTGCCCTGTGCCACCCCGAAAACCCTCCACCTGCTCTCCCTGGGGCGAACTGGTGGTTCCCCCGTATTGGGGTCCACGCCGAGGCCCCAACTCCCACCCCCCCCCCCCCCCCCCATGCCGCCTCCACTGTCCCCAGATTTTGAGGGCAGCCGCCGCCACTGGGCTCGTGGTATACCACCTTGGAGGGAGCGGCAGCGGCGCCGTTGCCAGCGCCCTCAGATTCGTACCCACACAAGACGCCGTCTCCAGCCTCTTCCATGCAGCCCCCTCCATCACCCACTTGCGCACCATCGTCGCATTGGCGGCCCAGTAGTACCCACAAAGATTGGGCAGCGCCAATCCCCCCTATCTCTACTCCGCTCCAGGAACACCCTTCTCACCCTCGGAGTCCCTCACGCCCACACAAACCCAATTATACTCCTGTTAACCCGCCTAAAAAAGCCTTCGGGATAAACACGGGGAGGCACTGGAACAGGAACAAAAGTCTTGGGAGCACCATCATTTTGATTGACTGCACCCTACACGCCAAGGACAGCGGCAATGCGTCCCACCTCTTGAACTCCTCCTCCATTTGCTCCACCAGCCTTGTGAAATTAAGCCTATTCAGGGCCGCCCAGCTCCTGGCCACCTGGACCCCCAAATACCTGAATCTCCTCTCCGCCCTTTTTAGTGGGAGCTCGCCAATCCCCCTCTCCTGGTCCCCTGGGTGAACCACGAACAGCTCGCTCTTCCCCATGTTGAGCTTGTACCCCGAAAAGTCCCCGAATTCCCTAAGAATCCTCATTACCTCCGGCATTCCCCCCACCGGGTCCGCCACATATAGCAGCAGGTCGTCCGCACAGAGCGACACCCTATGCTCCTCCCCACCCCGCACCAACCCCCTCCAGTTCCTTGACTCCCTCAGTGCCATAGCCAGGGGTTCAGTCGCCAGTGTGAAGAGCAAGGGGGACAGGGGACACCCCTGCCTCGTCCCTCGGTGCAACCAAATGTACTCGCACCTCCTCCTGTTTGTGGCCACACTCGCCATCGGGACCTCGTACAACAGCCTAACCTACCTGACAAACCCCTCCCCAAACCCTAACCTCTTCAGCACCTCCCACAGGTACCCCCACTCTACCCTATCGAAGGCTTTCTCAGCATCCATCGCCACCACTATCTCCGCCTCCCCCTCCCTCGCCGGCATCATGATAACGTTCAAAAGCCTCCGCACATTCGCGTTCAACTGTCTCCCCTTCACAAACCCCGTCTGGTCTTCATGGATGATCTGCGGCACACAATCCTCAACCCTCGTGGCTAAGACCTTCGCCAGCACCTGGCATCTACATTTAGCAAGGAGATCGGTCTGTAAGACCCACACTGCAGGATCAAGGAGATCAGTGCCCGGGACATCGGCGGCGGCAAAGCACCCCCCTCCCTTGCCTCACTGAAGGTCCTGACTAGCAACGGGCCCATATATTTTTTATAGAATTCGACCGGGAAACCGTCCGGCCCCGGTGCCTTACCCGCCTGCATGCTCCCTATCCCTTCGGTCAGCTCCTCTAGCCCAATCGGGGCCCCCAATCCCTCCACCAGTCCCTCTTCCACCTTCGGAAACCTCAATTGGTCCAGGAAGCGGCCCATCCCTCCCTCCTCCCTTGGGGGCTCGGATCGGTACAATTCCTCGTAAAAGTCCTTGAAGACCCCATTGATGCCAACCCCACTCCGCACCACACTCCCTCCCCTGTCCTTAACTCCCCCGATCTCCCGAGCTGCGTCCCGCTTCCGAAGCTGATACGCCAGCATCCGGCTTGCCTTTTCCCCATACTCGTAAATCGCCCCCTGGGCCTTCCTCCACTGCACCTCCACCTTCCTGGTGGTCACCAGGTCGAATTCGGCCTAGAGGCTGCGCCTCTTCCTCAACAATCCTTCCTCGGGCACTTCCGCATACCTCCTGTCTACCCTCACCATCTCCCCCACCAGCCTCTTCCTCTCCCCCCACTCCTTATGGGCCCTAATGGAGATCAGCTCTCCCCTCACCACCGCCTTCAGCGCCTCCCATACCATCCCCACTCAGACCTCCCCATTGTCGTTGGTCTCCAAATACTTCTCTGTACTTCCTTGGATCCGCTCGCTCACCTCCTCGTCCGCCAACAGCCCCACCTCCAAGCGCCACAACGGGCGCTGCTCCCTCTCCTCCCCCATCTCCAAGTCCACCCAATGCGGGGCGTGGTCCGAAATGGCTATTGCCGAATACTCAGTATCCTCTACTCTCGCTATCAGCGCCCTACTCAAAATGGAAAAAGTCGATTTGGGAATAAGCCTTATGGACATGTGAGAAGAATGAAAATTCCCTAGCCCCCGGCCTTGCAAATCTCCAAGGGTCCACCCCTCCCATCTGGTCCATAAACCCCCTCAGCACTCTAGCCGCCGCCGGCTTCCTACCCGTCCTAGACCTGGAGCGATCCAGTGCCGGATCCAGCACCGTGTTAAGGTCTCCCCATTATCAGGCCCCCCACTTCCAAGTCTGGGATCCGACCCAACATACGCCGCATAAAACCCGCATCGTCCCAATTCGGGGCATACACATTGACCAGTACCACCCTCTCTCCCTGCAACTTACCACTTACCATTACGTACCTGCCCCCATTATCTGCCACAATGCTCGACACCTCAAATGACACCTTCTTTCCCGCCAAGATCGCCACCCCTCGATTTTTGGCATCCAGCCCCGAGTGAAACACCTGACCTACCCACCCTTTCCTCAGTCTTACCTGGTCTACAACCTTCAGGTGTGTCTCCTGGAGTATAACCACAACCGCCTTCAGCCCCTTCAGGTGCGCGAACACCCAGGCCCGCTTAACCGGCCCGTTCAGTCCCCTTACATTCCAGGTTATCCGCCGGATCAGGGGGCTACCGGCCCCCCTCCCCCGCCGATTTAGCCATGACCCCTCCTCGGCCAGCCATGCGCCCGCCCCCCACACCCGGCCCGTTCCCCACGGCGGCATACCCCCGTCTCGACCCCCCCCACACTCGCTCCAGCTCCCCCTTGACCATAGCAGCAGCAACTCGATTCTCTCTTTCCCCCCCCCCCCCCACCACCGGCTAGGACCCATCCTAGCTGATTTACTCCCCCCATTGCACTTCCGCAAGTCAGCTGACCCCGGCCACTCCCGCCTCTCCTTCGACTCCTCCCATTGTGTGGCACACCCTCCTCTCCCATTCCCCATCCATAGGCTCTCCCCCTCCCCCTTCCATTGTCAGCGTGGGAAACAACCCTCGCTTCCCCGCCCCGGCCCCGCCCCCTCCAGTCTTAAGCGCGGGAAAAAGCCCGCGCTTTCCACCAACCCGGCCCCGCCACCTCTAACGCAGCTCCTTTTACAGGCCCAGTCCCCTCACCCCCGACTCGGGCCTCCCCCGCAAGGCCCCATCTCACCGCCGGCCACCACCCCTGTTCCGTTTACCTACCCCCCTCCAGGAGCCACCCCGACCAACCCAACCAAAACAGTGCCCAACCCGCCCCAACCACCCTCACCAACCCGAAAGAGAAAAACACAGAGAAAAAGAAACCAGGAGCAGAGCAAAGCAAAGGCCCCCCCTCAAAAAAAAAATTTAGCGTATCAACTGCAGTCCCCAAACGCCCATCCCGACCCTCAATCTGTGTCCAACTTCTCGGCCTGAACAAAGGCCCACGCCTCCTCCGGAGACTCAAACTAATGGTGCTGGTCCTTATAGGTGACCCACAGTCACGCCGGCTGCAACATGCCAAACTTCACCCCCTTCCTGTGCAGCACCGCCTTCGTTCGATTATCTTCGGCCCTCCTCTTCGCCACCTCCGCACTCCAGTCCTGGTATATTCGAACCTCCACGTTCTCCCACCTGCTGCTCCTCTCCTTCTTGGCCTACCTGAGCACACACTCCCGATCAACGAACCGATGGAACCTCACCAGCACCGCCCGCGGAGGCTCGTTAGCCTTGGGCCTCCTCGCCAGCACTCTATGGGCCCCTTCCAGCTCCAGGGGCCCCTGGAAGGACCCCGCTCCCATCAGTGAGTTTAACATGGTGACCACATAGGCCACCACGTCCGGCCCCTCCAGCACCTCCGGGAGGCCCAGAATCCGCAGATTCTTCCGCCTCGACAGATTCTCCATCTCCTCGAACCGCTCCTGCCATTTCTTGTGGAGCGCCTCGTGCGCCTCCACCTTTACTGCCAGGCCTTAGATCTCGTCCTCGTTGTCGGAGATCTTTTGTCGAGCCTCTCGGATCGCCACCTCCTGGGCCGTCTGTGTCTCCAGCAGCTTATCCATAGAAGCCTTCATCAGCTCTAGCAGGTCCGCTTTAATCTCGCTGAAGCAGCGCTGGATACCCTCCTGCTGCTCCTCCGCCCACTGCATCCACGCTGCCTGGTCTCCGCCCGCCGCCATTCTGTTCTTCTTCCCTCGCACCTTCTTCGGGTCCACCACCACCTTTTTAGTCGCCCCGCTCCTAGAAGAAGCCATATAGTATCGGGGAGCTGTTATAATCTCCTTCCCACACCAGGAAACGTCGAAAAAGTGCCGTTGGGGGCCCTGAAAAGAGCCCGAAAGTCCGTTTTTGTGGGAGTTGCCGAATGGCAACTTCGCTCCGCATAGCCGCAACCAGAAGTCCACACCAACCCATATATAAAGGACACCACACACCTGATCTGCCTCTTTCCAGTGGAGACAGTCAGTGAGTACAGATACAGGGTTGATTCAATATCACTCCCACCACGTGGATTGCAGCAACTGGTTGTCTGGGTAGCTATAGTATGATTAGCAGTAGTAATCCGAGTAATAGAAGTGTAAATAGTTTAATAAACGTGTTGAAGTTATCTCCACGTCTGAACCTTCCTTTGTCAAGTGCACCACAAGGAAGTTCCTTATGCTACACCTGGAGCATAAAAAATCATGGTACCAGCAGTGAACTGTTTCAATCCATATAGCCATACCTCAGCGTACAGTGAGAACAAGCAACGATACTCATGTTCGAGATCCGGGTTCCGCAGCAGCTCCAGTGCCACGGTGATCTCCGCGAAAACTGGCAGGCATTCCGGCAAAAGTTTGGAATCTTCCTGGTAGCAGGCGACCTACAAGATGTGGCCGATGCTGAAAAGACAGAGCTACTGCTTACCATCGCCGGTGCCAAAGCAGAAGAAATCTTTTAAAAATTCAAGTTCTCCAAAGGACAAAACAGATGCGACTTCCAGGAAGTCCTGGACGAATTCGGCAAATACTGTGAGGAAAACACACTCCAACCAGCAAGAAAAGGTAAGAGAAGCGCCAGTACTCACCACGAGGCCGAGATCCCGGAGCAGAGAACAATTTTGATCGGCGGCCATCTTTCTAAAGGGACTGCACTTGCGCAGTTGCGTGAGAAGCGCACAGAACGGGAAGGTCCGTCTGCGTATGCGCGATCATGAAAATGGGCCCCGGTACAGAAACAGCGATTTGCGCATCCGCTTCCTACGTATGATGTCACATGTGGCATGATGTCAGAGGCCCCAGACCACGCCCATTTAAAGGGGAAACATCCCAAATCAAAGAAAAAATCTTTTAAAGCCGTAAAAAACCTTCCTTCACCTGGAATGACAGCACAATGCGATGATTCTGACCTTGAACATTTCGAAACCGACCTTTACATTTTCTCTGGACCACGCGAGCCCAATGCCCGCTCCGACACAAAACGTGATGATGTGGTCTTGGAAGACAACGACTCAGACGAACGTTTCACCTTGGGAGGCTACCCCATTACCAAATCCGATCCGCAACTAGACGTGTTGCACATTGACGACCTCGACGACGAGTTCTTCGGATTTGAGGATCTTCAGGCCAGCAGATATGACATCCCGACTCGTGAGTGCAGGATTATGCTGTGGCCTGAAACCAAGAGACAGAGAGTGGTACAAGCCCACAGAGAGCGGCCTGCTGCCACACAGAGCGTGGTCCATGCACCGCTCAGGGTTCCCGACTCTACGAAAGAAGACACGCAAGACTCCACACCGCAGTCCTTGCATGAACAAGAAGCGACTCCAGTGTCACAAGCCTCCGCAGCGAGCTCATGGACAGCCTCCGTGACCCAGTCACTTAACAATTACACTGGGTCAGTAATAACAAGCAGCATGTGGCCAGAACAAGCTTCAACGGTTCTCAGCAGGATCAACCTTCCAGCACAGCATGTAGCCAGAACCAGTATGTACAGTCTTATCCAACTTCAACATATGGCACATCCATGACTTTGAATGATACTGTTGATGGTACCTCTTCAACGTCAACACCTTATCAGCTACAAGATGCCATCCGACAGCACCATCACAAACATAAAAAAAGAAAGGGACTCCAAATCAGACAGCGAAGTGATTTGATCACTTCTTGGTTCCTGTGGCACAGGGACGTTGATGGCGTTCATAACCAAGAGAGACATTTGACCATGATGATTGATGGTTTTTGGATTCGCACAAAAGATTTGGACTTCTTGTTTAATCACTGTTCCCATGACTTGTATATACCTTAACTTATCTGCCTGTTTTTTGTTCAATTTTCTGAAAGTGTACAGAAAATATGTAACATATAAAAAAGGGGGGATGTGGTGATATGCATCAATGTAAATACATATAGGCTAGCTAGACACTAGAGGGAGCACAAGAGACATCACACACACACACACTCAACCAATAGATCAAGTAGATAGGACACGACCAATAGACATTCACGATTCACAAGGTGGTGACACGACCACAAGGGGGCATTACACCAACCATATATAAAGGACACCACATACATGATCTGCCTCTTTCCAGTGGAGACAGTCAGTGAGTACAGAGACAGGGTTGATTCAATATTGCACCCACCTCGTGGATTGCAGCAACTGGTTAGTCAGTCTGGATAGCTATAGTAGGATTAGCAGTAGTGTCGAACCCGAGTAATAGAAGTGTAAATAGTTTAATAAACGTGTTGAAGTCATCTCCACGTCTGAACCTTCCTTTGTCAAGTGCACCACAAGGAAGCCGCTTATGCTACACCCAGAGCATAACAAATCAACCGTCTGGCTCAGCATACAATCCTCCCTACCAGCCCCCCCCCCCCTTCATTCCCCCCTTCACTGCTGCTCCCATTCCGCCCCCCCCCCCCCCCCCAGTCCTCCCTCGCTTTCCTCTGTAGCCACCTGGGTTGGCCTCTTCCCGACTTAAAATGGAGAACCGCAAAGACTAAAGGGAAATTCAGCCAACACAGGCAAAATTGAGCAAGTGCAGAAATGATGTGTATTGAAACTTGCAAAAACCAGACAGCACTGAAACCAGCAGCCATCTGCATAGTAATGAGCGAGTCCAAGGCACAATCGCAACACTTAAGGTGAATAAAGCCAAGCCAGACTCCTCAGCGCCAGCAGGAGCCAAGACAAAGGAAGGCCAACGGACATTTAGGGACCGCCCAGCGATCAGGGAACAACTCCAGTATTGGAGAAATCGATCCAAATGATCGGAACGCAGTCCAATCATTTGGAACCAGGTACGGGGTCCGCCCCGAAGGGCGGGTAGCCCCTGGGGACTATAAAGTAAAGCCCCCAAGTTCAAATCAGTCTTCTTTGGCAGGGTCACTCAGCAACTTGAATCAACCCGTGAGAGTGACCTGTCTAAGCTGCCGCATCAACCAAGTAAGTCTCCAGTCAACGCTCGCTATGAGATAGGCGCTCCTAGCTACAAGTCCATACCAGCTTTTGAATCCTGCAGACTCAGGACCTGAACGAAAGGCCATTTGTTCACTTGACCTGGTGGGCCAATTCTGAAGCTAAGTATAGGCTAAGTATAAGAATGGTAGGAAAGAGCTTTCGATATCTGGGAAACCAGGTGGCCTGGGAATGGGAGGTAGTACACAAGTAAAACCTATCCCGGTTGGTAGAACAAATGGAAGGGGACTTTAAGAGATGGGACATGCTCCCACTACCACTGGCGGGGAGGGCTCAGACCGTGAAAATGACAGTCCTCCCCAGATTTCTGTTTCTCTTTCAGTGCCTCCCCATCTTCATCCCTAAGGCCTTTTTCAAGCGGGTGAATAAGATTATTTTGGGCTTTGTGTGGGCGAGTAAAACCCTGCGAGTGAAGAAAGTGTTGCTGGAGCGCAGTCGGGGGGAGGGTGGGTTGGCGCTGCCGAACTTCTGCAATTACTACTGGGTGATTACATGGCTAATATAGCCATGATCAGGAAGTGGGTAGTGGGGGTGGGGTCGGCATGGGAGCGGATGGAGGCGGCGTCATGTGATGACACCAGTTTGGGAGCATTGGTAACGGCACCTCTGCTGTTCTCGCTGGCCCGATACTCCACAAGTCCGGTGGTAGTGGCGGCTCTGAGGATCTGGGGGCAATGGAGGAGATATAAGAGAGTGGGGGGAGCATCGATTTGGACGCCGATTTATAACATCCACAGGTTTGTACCGGGTAGGCTAGATGGCGGGTTCCGGAGTTGGCAGAGGGCAGGAATTAGAAGGATGAGGGATCTATTTATAGATGGGAGCTTTCCCAGCTTGAAGGTTTTGGGGGATAAATTTAAATTGCCAGCAGGGAATGGTTTTAGGTATTTGCAGGTGCGCAACTTCCTGGGAAAACAGATGCCGGCCTTTCCGCTGCTGCCGCCACGGGGGATATAGGATCGAGTAGTTTCCAGTACCTGAGTGGGAGAGGGGAAGGTATCGGATATTTACTCGGAGCTTTCAGAGGAGGAGGAAACTCCGAAGGAGGACTTAAGGGCAAGTGGGTGGACGAGCTAGGAGGAGAGATAGAGGCGGGTCTATGGGCGAATGCCCTAAGCAGGGTTAATACTTCCTTGTCGTGCGCCAGGCTTAGCCTGATACAATTTAAGGTAGTCCACCGGGCACACATGACAGTGGCTAGGATGAGCAAGTTTTTCGGGGTAGAGGATAGGTGTGCGAGGTGCACAGGAAGCCCAGCAAATCATGTCCACATGTTTTGGGCATGCCCGAAGCTTAGAGGGGTTTGGCAGGGTTTTGCTAAGGCAATGTCCACGGTGCTAAAAACACGGGTGGTGCCGTGTCCGGAGGTAGCGATCTTTGGAGTGTCGGAAGATCTGGGGCGAAAGAGGCCGACGTCCTGGCATTTGTCTCCCTGGTAGCCCGGAGATGGATCTTGTTAATGTGGAGGGACTCGAAACCCCAGAATGTCGAGACCTGGGTTAGTGACATGGCTGGGTTTCTCAGTCTTGAGAAAATAAAGTTTGCCTTAAGAGGTTATGTTAGGGTTCTCACGGAGGTGGCAGTCGTTTGTCGACTTTCCTGGGGAAAATTAAAAATGTCAGCAGATGCAGTATTCCAAAGGGGTTGGGGGATGTTGTTGTATGGTTGAGGTGTGTGAAGATTGGGCTGGGGGGGAAATGTTTATTTTACCATGTTGATGTCATTGTTTTTGTTCCTGTTATAAAAATTTTCAAATACCTTAATAAAATATATTTTTTTAAAACATTTTGTTCCATCTGAAAGCACTGATGTCTCATTGCACACGTTCCCTCAGTCTCGTCCTCATCCAAATGTCCATGCTAGACATGTGAGTCAATACAGTGAGTGTTATCGGTACATTTGTGAGGACTGGTGGTCACAGTGGTTAGCACTGCTGCCTCACAGCGCCAGAGATCTGGGTTCAATTCTGGCCTTGGCTGCCTCTCCGTGTTGAGTTTGCATGTCCTCCCTCTGTGGTTTCCTCAAGTTTCCTCCCACAGTCCAAAAATGTGCAGGATTGGCCATGGTCAATGCATTGAGTTACAGGGATAAGGGAGGGAAATAGGCATACGTAGATGGTCGGTGCAAACTTGATGGACCGAATGGCCTCCTTCTGCACTGAAGGGATTCTATGGATCACCATTGGGCTGCATCCTGTCCTCCTAGTCTGTCCACCACATTATTCATCAGGTGTCCCTCAAGAGAACTCAAGAATGGAAATTCTAGTTGAGCTTTGCTTCTTTCCCAGGCAGGAGACACTGAGGATTCAGTGTACGTTCAGAAATCAGGCTGAGATCAAGTAAATCAGCACAAACCTTGGATTGAACCAGGGAACATCTATATTGCTGAATGTCACAGCCATAAAATGGGTCATGCATTTGTTTATCCACAGAACCAATCGTTAAAATAATGGTAAAAAAATTTGCCAATGCACTGACCACTGATTTCTCTGAGGGCATTATGTGTGGGAGGAAGTGAAGTTTTGATCATGGCCCAGATACCCAAAAATGAGAAACCTTGAAACTGTTGGAGGGAGATGGAAGGGGGTTACCAGAATGGTTTGCTGATCGGGAATTTGGTATCATTCTGGGTCAGCCAGCTTAACTTTGGCCTCTCTGGGTTTTCTAGAGATGGATAATATAGTCATTCACTGAAGCCTTGCTGTTGGAGTGGTTAGCTCATGGCGCAAAGGTCCTGGGTTCGATCCTAACACCGGGTCCCTGTCTGTTTGGAGTTTGCACATTCTGCCTGTGTCTGCGTGGATCTCACCCTCACAACCCAAAGATATGTAGGGTAGTTGGATTAACCACTCTAAATTGCCTCTTAATTGGCAAACAAAAAGAATTGGGTGCTCTAAATATATTAAATAAATAAATATGTAATAAAAAGATCTGTATCTCAATTCCATTTATATGTCTTCGATCCATGTTCCCTAATACCTTTACCCAATAAACATTATCAACTTCAGTTTTGAAAATTATTGGCGCAGACTTTTGAAATAGAGAGTTTCACATTTGCACTACACTCTGTCTGAACACATGTTTCCTAATTTCATGTATGAATATCTTACATTAATATTAAAATGGTGCTGCCATTTTCTGGATATCCCCACCAGAGGAGATAATGGGAGAGCCAGCCACCGGTACCCATGGCAGCAGGGACGGGTTGCGGGATTAGAGCCCCCCCCCCACGTGCCAGGCACGGGTGGGGCCAGGGGTGCGGTGTGGAAGGCAGAGTGTCGGGAGGAATGACCGTTGAGGATGGAATTGGGAGGGAGGATGGACATGAGGGGCAGGGGCGGCAGTGCAACCCAGGGTCACCGTGTAGCCCGCTGGACCTAGATGGGCACGGGGGTACGTGCCATGCTAAAAGGTCTGCCCTTTGTCCCATGCAGACAATGGAGTTTGGAGTCTCGCCATGAATGGTTGGCATCTGCCTGGCCTCAGCAGCCCTTGCGGACACACTGAGGCTGCACGAACAGGAGCTGCTCAGGGAGGAACCTGCAGAACAGGAGCCAGCTGGTTAGGGTGGAGAGCCGGCCGTCCAAAAAGCCAGGATGAGGTGGGAAGGGGGCACCACATCAGGCCTCCGGTATATCGGCAGCGCCTGTCATTTGAGGACCTGCTTAACCAAGCGTGTCGCCTATGACTGCGGCTGAGCATGGAGACCATGCAACATTTCAGATGACACAAAGATAGGACAGGTGGTTAACGGTGAGGCTAAGAGTCTTGGGTTACAGGAAGATATAGACAGGATGGTCAAATGGGCAGAAAAGTAGCAGATGGAATTTAATACTGAAAAGTGTGAAGTGTTACACTTTGGAAGGAGCAATTTGACAAGGAAATATTCAATGGCACCACACTGGAAAGTCCTGAGGAACAGAGACCTTGGTGCGTTTGTAAATAGATTTCTGAAGGCAGGCTGGCCGGTTAATAGGGTGGTGAAAAAGGCATATGGTACACTTGCCTTTATCAATCGTGGCATAGATTACAAAAGCAAGGAAGTCATGTTGGAGTTATATAGAACATTGGTGAGGTCACAGCTGGTGAACTGTGTGCAGTTCTGTTCGCCACATTATAGGAACGGTGTGATTGTACTGGAGCAGGTGCAGAGGCGATTCACCAGGATGTTGCCTGGGATGGAACATTTAAGTTATGAAGAGAGGTTGGATAGAGTTTTTATCAGGAGGAGAGAAGATTGAGGGGTGATCTGATCGAGGTGTACAAGATTATGAGGAGCTGATGCATTATCAATTACGACGAGACAAGAGTAAGTGTATTGAGGCTTTATTATGCAGAGATGTGTAGCCTCCCGCAGCTGCTGCCGAAATGGCTGCAGCTGGGAGAACCCACACATTTATACTCCGCCTATTTGGCGGAGCCAGCAGGCAGGGATCTGCCCCCGTACCTTTAGTACAGGGGCCTTACCTTAATACCCCTCGTATGCGGTATATACAATACAACAGTGGTGACTACCGCATTCACCCCCTGTTAAAAAAGAGTCCAGCAGGGGTGGTGGAAAACTATTTACATTCAGTTGTTTAACATTTTGAGGAAAAGTTTACAAATTCAGATGATCGGGCGCCTTGATTCGTCATTGCGAGCGCCGCAGTTCTGGTGGCGATTTTGGCGTCTGTTCGGTCGTCGGTGACTCCGGGAGCGTGTCGACCTCATCTTCATCCCCAGGTGGGACCAAGGGGAGGACTGATCGTCCTGGAGCGGGGGCTGTGTTGGGGTGCGCTTGGGGGAGGGTGGGTGGCGCCGGGGCAGAGGGGGGGGGGGGGGATGTGTGGGGACCCAGCTGGTGCCAGTTCCCTGAGGTGGACTGTGTCTTGGCGGCCGTCGGGGTTCGCTACGTAGGCGTACTGCGGGTTTGCGTGAAGTAGCTGTACCCTCTCAACCAATGGGTCCGCCTTGTGTAGTCGCACGTGCTTGCGGAGGAGGACGGGTCCTGGAGCTGCCAGCCACGTTGGGAGCTCAACCCCGGAGGTGAACTTCCTGGGGAAGGCAAAGAGACGTTCATGGGGAGTTTCGTTAGTCGCAGTGCAAAGGAGCGACCGAATGGAGTGAAGAGCGTCGGGGAGGCCGGGAGATTTCTGGACCATAGGGCCAGCTGGACGGCCTTCCAGACCGTCCCATTCTCCCGCTCCACCTGCCCGTTTCCCCAGGGGTTGTAGCTGGTCGTCTTGCTCGAGGCAGTGCCCCTGTTGAGCAGGTACTGCTGCAGCTCATCGCTCATAAATGAGGATCCCTGGTCACTGTGGACGTAGGCGGGGAAACCGAACAGAGCGAAGATGGTGTTGAGGGCTTTGATGACGGTAGCAGATGTCATATCGGGGCATGGGACGGCGAAGGGGAATCTGGAATATTCGTTGACCACATTAAGAAAGTACGTGTTTCGGTTGGTGGAGGGGAGGGGCCCTTTGAAGTCCACGCTGAGGCGTACAAAGGGGTGGGAGGCCATCACCAGGTGCGCTCGGTCTGGCCGGTAGAAGTGCGGTTTACACTCCGCGCAGACCTGGCAGTCTCTGGTGATAGCCCTGACTTCCTCGATGGAGTAGGGCAGATTGCGGGCCTTTATGAAGTGATAAAAGCGTGAGACCCCTGGGTGACAGAAATCGTCGTGCAGGGTCCGGAGTCGGTCCACTTGTGCGCTGGCACAAGTACCTTGGGATAGGGCATTGGGGGGCTCGTTGAGCTTACCAGGGCGATACAGAATCTCGTAATTGTAGGTGGAGAACTCGATCCTCCACCTCAAGATCTTATCATTTTTGATCTTACCCCGCTGCGTGTTGTTGAACATGAAGGCAACCGGCCGTTGCTGCACTGCTTCAACGATAGCTTGGGCCTCCTTTTTGACAGAGGAGTGCCGCATTTCGGAGGTATGGAGGGTGCGGGAAAAGAATGCCACGGGCCAGCCTTCCTGGTTGAGGGTGGCAGCTAGAGCGATGTCTGATGCATCGCTCTCGACTTGGAAGGGGAGCGTCTCGTCGACTGCGTGCATCGCGGCCTTGGCGATGTCGGCCTTGTTCCGGTTGAAGGCCTGGTGAGCCTCGGCCGTCAGGGGGAAAACACTGGGCCTTGTCCACATAGTAAGGGACACACTGGGCATAGTACGAGAAGAAGCCCAGGCATCGTTTGAGGGCCTTGGGGCAGTGGGGAAGGGGAGTTCCATGAGGGGGTGCATGCGATCCGGGTCGGGCCCTAGCACTCCGTTCTGGACCACATAGCAGAGGATGGCTAATCGGTTCGTGCTGAACATGCACTTCTCCTTGTTGTAGGTTTGGTTGAGGAGTTTAGCGGTGCGGAGGAATTTGGAAAGGTTAACGTCGTGGTCCTGCTGGTCGTGGCCGAAGATGGTGATTTTATCCAGGTACGGGAAGTTGGCCCGCAGTCCGTACCGGTCAACCATTCGGTCCATCTCCCATTGGAAGACCGAGACCCTGTTAGTGACGCCAAAGGGAACCCTAAGGAATTGGGAAAGGCGGCCGTCCACTTCAAATGCGGTGTACGGGAGGTCCGCCTTGCGAATGGGGAGCTGGTGGTAGGCAGATTTCAGGTCCACTGTCGAGAAGACCCGGTACTGTGCAATCTGATTGACCATATCAGATATGCGTGGGAGGGGGTACGCATCGACCTGCGTGTACCGATTGATGGTCTGACTGTAGTCAACGACCATCCTGTTTTTCTCCCCAGTTTTCACAACTACCGCTTGGGCTCTCCAGGGGCTGTTGCTGGCCTTGAAAATACCTTCCTGTAGCAGCCGCTGGACCTCAGACCTGCTGACGGTCCTGTCCTGGACGCTGTACCGTCTGCTCCTGGTGGCAACGGGTTTGCTATCCGCGGTGAGGTTTGAAAACAGAAAAGGCAGGTCGACCTTAAGGGTTGTATGACCGCAGACAAGGGTGGTAGGGGCCTGCCAAATTTCAGGGTTAGGCTCTGGAGGTTGCACTGGAAGTCCAGGCCTAGTAGCAAGGCAGCGCAGAGGTCGGGGAGGACGTAGAGAGGGAAGCCGCTGAACTCTACGCCCTGGATGGTGAGGGCGGCAGTGCAATACCCCCGGATCGCCACGGAGTGGGATTCAGAGGTCTGGGAGATTTTCTGATTAATGGGGTGTACCATGAGGGAGCAGCGCCTTACCGTATCGGGGTGGATGAAGCTCTCAGTGCTCCTCAAGTCCAGAAAGCTTGTGCCCATCGACCTTCACTGTCGTCGACGCGGTCGCGAGGTTGTGCGGTCGGGACTGGTTGATCGTGATGGAGCCGAGACGCGGCTGGTCGGCGGCGGTTGCAGGCGATGAGCGGCCCGATGAGGTGGCCGATGAGCAGGGGTCCTGAGGCGGGGAAGATGGCGGCGCCCATGGGCCGCACGTGTCCTGAGGCAGGCAAGATGGCGGCGCCCACGGGCTGCACGTGTTGTAAGGCGAGCAAGATGGTGGCGCCCACGGGCCGCATGTGGTCCGAGGCGAGGAAGATGTCACCGCCCACGAGTCGTACGTGGGGGCTGCAGGGACAATAGCGGTGATCGAGCGGGCCTGGCACACAGCAGCGAAATGTCCTTTCTTCCCACAGGCCTTGCAGAGCGCGCCCCGTGCCGGGCAGCGCTGCCGGGGGTGTTTTGTCTGCGGAAGTAGCACTTGGGTCCCCCGGAGTTGGTTGGCTGCCGCGCGGCGCAGGTCTGGGGTTGTTGGGGCGGTCGCTGATGGGGTCCACGATGGGGTGTTCGCTGGCGGGGTCCACGATGCCCAGGAGGGGTGGGTCATGCGGTCGGGGGCATACGCCTGTACATTGCGTGAGGCGACTGTGAGCGAGATCGCTAGTTTCTTGGTCGCCGCGAGGTCGAGGGTAGCCCCTTCTAAGAGGCGCTGGCGGATGTAGGCTGGCCCTATGCCCGTAACGAACACGTCTCTAACTAGCTGGTCAGAATGTTCAACGGCCGAAACGGCCTGGCAATCGCAGTCTCTCACCAGGACGTGCAGGGCACGCCAGAAATCTTCCACAGACTCACCGGGAAGCTGATGCCGCATGGACAGGAGGTGCCTGGCGTTGATTTTGTTGGTCTGCTGAGTGTAGTTCTCCTTCAGTAGCCCCATGGCCTCAGCGTAGGTCGGCGCGTCCCGAATGAGGGGAAAGATATCGGAGCTCAACCGCGTGTAAAGGATCTGGAGCTTCTGTGCCTCTGAGGGTGGTTCTGTCGCAGATCCGATGTATGCTTCAAAGCCAATGTGCGAAGGCCGACTTGCCATTGTCTGCTTGAGGGTGCAGCTGCAGGCGATCAGGCTTGATGCGGAGATCCATCGTTGTAAAATCTCTGCATAATAAATTGATGCTGCACTATCAATTACGACAAGACGAGAGTAAAGTGTAATCGAGGCTTTATTACGCAGAGATGTGTAGCCTCCCGCAGCTGCTGCCGAAATGGCTGCAGCTCGGAGAGCCCACATAGTGGTCTCCACCTACTGGGTGGAGCCAGCAGGCAGGGATCTACCCCCGTACCTGTAGTACAGGGGCCTGACCTTAATACCCCTCGTATGCGTTATATACAATACAACAGTGGTGACTACCACAGGAGCATGGACAAGGTGGATAGAGAACAGCTGTCCCCTTAGTTGAATGGTCAGTTATGAGGGGGCATAAGTTCAAGGTGAGTGGCGGGAGGTTCAGGGGGTATTTGAGGAAAACTTTTACCCAGAGGGTGGTGACGGTTTGGAACACATTGCCTGGGAGGGTGGTAGAGGCGGTTGCCTCACATCTTTAATAAGTACCTTGATGAGCATTTGGCAAGTCTTAACATTCGAGACTATGGGCCAAGTGCTGGCAAATGGGATTATGATTGGCAGATCAGATGCCTTTCATATGGCGGTGCAGATGCGATGGGCCGAAGGACCTTTTCTGCGATTCTGAGATTTCTGCCGCATTATGACACACCTGGTACTGCAGGGGTATGGGGAAGAGATCCGCTGTCAGTGGCCATCATGGTGACTGTCTTCCTGAACCTATACGCCACGGGTCCTCCCAGGCGCCGAGTGCGGATCTGTCTGGGATATTGCAGACGCCTGTGTACAGGTGCATCCGCACCACCAAGGAGGCCTTATATGCCCAGGCTGCACATTATATAAACTTCAATGTGGACCGAGCCCACCAGGCCGCCCGGGCAACGGGATTCGCCGCCATCTCAGAAAATAGTCTCTGCCTAAATTCTTCCTTCCAAAGTGCATAACCTCACACTTTTCCACATTGTATTTCATTTGCCACTTCATTGCCCACTCTCCTAGCTTGCCCGAATCCTTCTGCAGCCCGCCTGCTTCCTCAATACTACCGTCCCTCGACAGATCTTTGTATCATCTGCAAATGTCAGGATAGATAGGATGAATGCGTGGCTCAAGAGATGGTGCAAGAGGGAGGGATTCAAATTCCTGGGACATTGGAACCTGTTCTGGGGGAGCTGGGATCAGTACAAACCAGACGGTCTGCACCTGGGCAGGACTGGAACCGATAACCGATGTCCTAGGGGGGGGGGGGCGGTTTGCTAGAGCTGTTGGGGAGAGTTTAAACTAATGTGGCAGGGGGATGGGAACCGATGCAGGAAGTTGGAAGGTAGTAAAACAGGGACAGAAACAAAAGGCAGTAAGGGGGAAAGTGTAAGGCAGAGAAGCCATAGCCAAAAATCAAAAAGGGCGACAGTACAAGTACAGTGACTGAGGGGAGCTCAGTGAATAGGACCGGGAATACTAAAAGGAATAAAACGGGAAGTGAAAACATTAATGGTAAGCGACGCGGCAGGTTGTTACATGAAGATGTGGGTTCAACGACAAGGAAAATTAGGAGAAAGATTAACAGGAAATATAACTTAGGAGAGGTTACTGATCGAGGTGTTGAGATTCAGAACAGAGGTAAAAACGCCAACATAAGTGTACTTTACCTGGATGCTCGTAGTATTCGGAATAAGGTAAATGAGTTGATGGCGCAAATCATCGTGAATGACTATGATTTAGTGGCAATTACTGAAACATGGTTAAAGGATGGTCACGACTGGGAGTTAAATATCCGAGGGTATCAAACTATTCGGAAGGACAGAGTGGATGGTAAGGGAGGTGGTGTAGATCTGTTATTTAAGGATGACATCCGGACAACAGTAAGGGATGACATCGGTGCTATGGAGGATAAGGTTGAATCCATTTGGGTGGAAATCAGGAATAGTAAGGCAAAAAAGTCACTGATAGGAGTAGTCTATAGGCCACCAAATAGGAACATTATGGTGGGGCAGGCAATAAACAAAGAAATAACTGATGCATATAGAAATGGTACAGCAGTTATCATGGGGGATTTTAATCTACATGTCGATTGGTTTAACCAGGTCGGTCAAGGCAGCCTTGAGGAGGAGTTTATAGAATGTATCCGCGATAGTTTCCTAGAACAGTATGTAATGGAACCTACGAGGGAACAAGCGGTCCTAGATCTGGTCCTGTGTAATGAGACAGGATTGATTCAGGATCTCATAGTTGGGGATCCTCTCGGAAGGAGCGATCACAATATGGTGGAATTTAAAATACAGATGGAGGGTGAGAAGGTAAAATCAAGCACTAGTGTTTTGTGCTTAAACAATGGAGATTACAATGGGATGAGAGAAGAACTAGCTAAGGTAGACTGGGAGCAAAGACTTTATGGTGAAACAGTTGAGGAACAGTGGAGAACCTTCCAAGTGATTTTTCACAGTGCTCAGCAAAGGTTTATACCAACAAAAAGAAAGGATGGTAAAAAGAGGGAAAATCGACCGTGGATATCTAAGGAAATAAGGGAGAGTATCAAATTGAAGGAAAAAACATACAAAGTGGCAAAGATCAGTGGGAGACTAGAGCACTGGGAAATCTTTAGGGGGCAACAGAAAGCTACTAAAAAAGCTACAAAGAAGAGTAAGATAGATTATGAGAGTAAACTTGCTCAGAATATAAAAACAGATAGTAAAAGTTTCTACAAATATATAAAACAAAAAAGAGCGGCTAAGGTAAATATTGGTCCTTTAGAGGATGAGAAGGGAGATTTAATAATGGGAGATGAGGAAATGGCTGTGTAACTGAACAGGTTTTTTGGGTCGGTCTTCACAGTGGAAGACACAAATAACATGCCAGTGACTGATGGAAATGAGGCTATGACAGGTGAGGACCTTGAGAGGATTGTTATCACCAAGGAGATAGTGATGGGCAAGCTAATGGGGCTAAAGGTAGACAAGTCTCCTGGACCTGATGGAATGCATCCCAGAGTGCTAAAAGAGATGGCTAGGGAAATTGCAAATGCACTAGTGATAATTTACCAAAATTCACTAGACTCTGGGGTGGTCCCGGCGGATTGGAAATGAGCAAACGTGACACCACTGTTTAAAAAAGGAGGTAGGCAGAAAGCGGGTAATTATAGGCCAGTGAGCTTAACTTCGGTAGGAGGGAAGATGCTGGAATCTATCATCAAGGAAGAAATAACGAGGCATCTGGATGGAAATTGTCCCATTGGGCAGACACAGCATGGGTTCATAAAGGGCAGGTCGTGCCTAACTAATTTAGTTAAATTTTTTGAGGACATTAACAGTGCGGTAGATAATGGGAAGCCAATGGATGTGGTACATCTGGATTTCCAGAAAGCCTTTGAGAAGGTGCCACACAAAAGATTGCTGCATAAGATAAAGATGCATGGCATTAAGGGGAAAGTAGTAGCATGGATAGAGGATTGGTTAATTAATAGAAAGCAAAGAGTGGGGATTAATGGGTGTTTCTCTGGTTGGCAATCAGTAGCTAGTGGTGTCCCTCAGGGATCAGTGTTGGGCCCACAACTGTTCACAATTTACATAGATGATTTGGAGTTGGGGACCAAGGGCAATGTGTCCAAGTTTGCAGACGACACTAAGATAAGTGGTAAAGCAAAAAGTGCAGAGGATACTGGAAGTCTGCCGAGGGATTTGGATAGGCTAAGTGAATGGGCTAGGGTCTGGCAGATGGAATACAATGTTGACAAATGTGAGGTTATCAATTTTGGTAGGAATAACAGCAAAAGGGATTATTATTTAAATGATAAAATATTAAAACATGCTGCTGTGCAGAGAGACCTGGGTGCGCTAGTGCATGAGTCGCAAAAAGTTGGTTTACAGGTGCAACAGGTGATTAAGAAGGCAAATGGAATTTTGTCCTTCATTGCTAGAGGGATGGAGTTTAAGACTAGGGAGGTTATGCTGCAATTGTATAAGGTGTTAGTGAGGCCACACCTGGAGTATTGTGTTCAGTTTTGGTCTCCTTACTTGAGAAACGACGTACTGGCACTGGAGGGTGTGCAGAGGAGATTCACTAGGTTAATCCCAGAGCTGAAGGGGTTGGAATACGAGGAGAGGTTGAGTAGACTGGGACTGTACTCGTTGGAATTTAGAAGGATTAAGGGGGATCTTATAGAAACATATAAGATTATGAAGGGAATAGATAGGATAGATGCGGGCAGGTTGTTTCCACTGGCGGGTGAAAGCATAGCCTCTAGGGGGCATCGCCTCAAAATAAGGGGAAGTAGATTTAGGACTGAGTTTAGGAGGAACTTCTTCACCCAAAGGGCTGTGAGTCTATGGAATTCCTTGCCCAGTGAAGCAGTAGAGGCTCCTTCATTAAATGTTTTTAAGATAAAGATAGATTGTTTTTTGAAGAATACAGGGATTAAGGGTTATGGTGTTCGGGCCGGAAAGTGGAGCTGAGTCCACAAAAGATCAGCCATGATCTCATTGAATGGTGGAGCAGGCTCGAGGGGCCAGATGGCCTACTCCTGTTCCTAGTTCTTATTAGCAACAGTGCCTTCAGTTCCTTCTTCCAGTTCATTAATGTATATTGTGAAAAGTTGTGGTCCCAGCACCGACCACTGAGGCACATCACTAGTCACCGTATGCCTTCCTGAAAAAGACCCCTTTAACCCCACTCTCTGCCTTCTGCCAGTCAGCCAATCCTCTACCCATGCCAGGATCTTACCCTTAACACCATGGGCTTTTAACTTGGGTGTGTCACGATATTCAGATAAACATCATGGTGCAAACACACATACACACTGATGGACAGATCAACGGACCAATCAACACACACGCAACATCACAGCCAATCACAAGCAAGGGCACACGCACTATAAAACGGGGAACACCACAGTTCCCGCTCATTCCAGCAGGAGACAGCTCAGGGCACAGAGCTAACAGCAAGCCACTCAGACATTCACCATGTACTGAGTGCCTCTCCAAGATAGTGTTAGGGCTGAGTCCACAGGTTAAAGGGTAATGAACGAACCACAGTAACAAGTTTACAGATGTTATTGAAAGTAATAAAACAGACTTCCAGTTGCGGCTATGCGGAGCTAAGCCGCACGAATCGGCAGCTCCCGCGAAGACGGACTTTCGGGCTCGATAGAAGAGCCCCAACGGAACTTTTCACACAGCCAACCCGTGGGGAAGAGAGGAGAGAGGTCCCCCACTAACCTGTATGGACCGGACCCGCAGCGAAACGGCCAAAAAAACGGCACTGGAGCAGCGGGAGGGGAAAACAAACAAAATGGCGGCGGCCCGGGACAAAGAAGAGATGCAAGAATTCATCAAGCGCTGCTTCGAGGAGCTGCGCAAGGAGATGGTGGCGCCTATGCTGGCAATAATTGAAGGACTTGGGGCAACCCAGAAAGCCCACGAGGTGAAGATCCAGGAGATCCAGGACAAAGTGAGTGAGAATGAGGACGAGCTCTTGGGCCTGGCGGTGAGAGTGGAGCGGCACGAGGCGCTACACAAGGCGTGGGCGGGAAGACTCGAAGACCTGGAGAACAGGTCGAGGAGAAACAATCTGAGGATCCTGGGTCTCCCAGAAGGAGTGGAGGGGGCCGACGCCGCGGCATATGCGGGCACAATGATCGGGGCGCTGATGGGCGCAGAGGCCCCCCCCGGGATTGCTGGAGCTGGAAGGGGCGCACCGGGTGCTGGCGAGGAAGCCCAAGGCAAACGAGCCGCCAAGGGCGATGGTGGTGAGATTTCACCGGTTCACAGACAGAGAGAGGGTCCTGAAATGGGCCAAGAAGGAGCGGAGCAGCAAGTGGGACAATGCTGAGATTAGAATATACCCGGACTGGAGCACGGAGGTCGCTAAGCGGAGACCGGGTTTCAACCGGGCCAAAGCTGTTTTTTTTGACGCAGCCCGTGGGGAAGGGAAGAGAGAGGTCCCCCTCCAACTTCTATGAAACGGACCAGAAGTGTAACGGCCAAAGGAGCGGCACTGGAGCAACGGGAGAAGCGAGGGAAAGAAAACAAAATGGCAGCGGCCAGGGACAAAGAGGAGCTGCAGGAGTTCATCAAGCGCTGCTTCGAGGAGCAGCGCGAGGAGATGCGCAAGGATATGTTGGCACCTATGCTTTCGGCAATTGAAGGACTCGGGATCACCCAGAAGGTCCACGAAGCTAAGATCCAGGCGGTACAGAAAAGAGTCAGTCAGAACGAGGACAAGCTCGTGGGCCTGGCGGTGAGAGTGGAGCAGAACGAGGCGCTACACAAGAGGTGGGCGGGAAGACTCGAAGACCTGGAGAACAGGTCGAGGAGAAAGAATCTGCGAATCCTGGGTCTCCCTGAGGGAGTGGAGGAGGTTGATGCCGGGGCATACGCGAGCACGATGCTCGAGGCGATGATGGGCACGAAGGCCCCTTCGAGGCCGCTGGAGTTGGACGGGGCACATTGGGTGCTGGCGACGAAGCCCCAGGCAAATGAGCCGCCAAGGGCGATGGTGGTGAGGTTCCACCGGTTCACGGACAGAGAGTGGGTCCTGAGATGGGCCAAGAAGGAGCGGAGCAGTAAGTGGGACAATGCAGAGATCCGAATACACCCGAACTGGAGCACGGAGGTTGCAAAGCGGAGAGCGGGTTTCAACCGGGCCAAAGCGGCGTTATACCGGAAAGAAGTGAAATTCGGAATGCTGCAGCCAGCGCGACTGTGGGTCACATACAAGGGCCAACACTTACTTCGAAACGCCTGAAGAGGCATGGACCTTTGTACAAGCCGAAAAGTTGGACTCTAACTGAGGGTTTGTGAGAGTGGGGGGGATGTTTTGGGGTTTGGTGTGTGATGGTTGTTGTATATAGGGGGTCAAACACGCGCAAAAAATTTTACATGGGCTGGGGGAGAGAGACAAGGCCGCGACAGGGGGTGCGCCAGAGGGGGCGGAGCGGGCTTTGGAAAGGCGGGAAGGGGAACGAAGGAATGCATATGGATTGGGAGATTCCCACGCGGGGAGGTCAATGGGACGGCGGGGGATGCCGGGGTCAGCAGGTGTCAGCTGACTTACGGGAGTGACATGGGGGGAGCAAAAAAGCTAGACAGGGGTCTAGCAGGGGGAGGGGAGGGGGAAAGGGGGGGAAAAAGGGTTGCTGCTGCACTGGCCGAAAGGGAATGGGACACAGAAGAGGTGGTCGGGATGGGGGTCCCTCCTCTGGGGGACTGGAGGGTGATGGAGGCGTGGACACGGGACTGGCCCAGAAAAGGAGATGGCTAGTCGGCGGGGCGTGGGGGAGCTGAGAGCCCCTCCAATCCGGCTGATAACGTGGAATGTGAGGGGCCTGAATGGGCCGGTGAAGAGGGCTCGAGTGTTCGCGCACTTAAAGGGACTGAAGGCGGACGTGGCCATGCTCCAAGAGACACCCCTGAAGGTGGTGGACCAGGTCAGGCTAAGAAAGGGATGGGTAGGACAGGTATTCCACTCGGGACTGGACGCGAAGAATAGAGGGGTGGCAATATTGGTGGGAAAGCGGGTGTCATTTGAGGCCAAGACTATTGTAGCGGACAATGGAGGGCGATATGTAATGGTGAGCGGTAGGCTGCAAGGGACGTGGGTGGTGTTGGTAAACGTATACGCCCCGAACTGGGATGATGCAGGATTCATGAAGCGCATGTTGGGGCGCATTCCGGACCTGGAGATAGGAGGCCTGATAATGGGAGGGGTCTTCAATACAGTGTTGGATCCAGCACTGGACCGCTCCAAATCAAGGACTGGAAAGAGGCCGGCGGCGGCCAAGGTACTTAGGGGGTTTATGGATCAGATGGGGGGAGTGGACCCATGGTGGTTTGCAAGGCCGCAGGCCAGGGAATTTTCTTTCTTCTCCCATGTGCACAAAGCCTACTCCCGGATAGATTTCTTTGTTCTGGGTAGGGCGCTCATCCCGAGGGTGGAGGGGACGGGGTATTTGGCTGTCGCCGTTTCGGACCATGACCCGCACTGGGTGGAACTGGAGCTGGGAGAGGAGAGGGACCAACGCCCGTTGTGGCGGCTGGATGTGGGACTGCTGGCGGACGAGGTGGTGTGTGGGAAGGTGAGGGGTGTATCGAAAGGTACTTGGAGGCCAACGACAACGGGGAGGTGCGGGTGGGGGTTGAAGGCGGTGATCAGGGGAGAGCTAATTTCCATTAGGGCTCATAGGGAGAAGACAGAGGGTATGGAAAGGGAGAGGTTAGTGGGGGAGATTTTGAGAGTGGACAGGAGATACGCAGAGGCCCCGGAGGAAAGATTACTTGGGGAAAGACGACGGCTCCAGACGGAGTTTGACCTGTTGACCACAGGGAAGGCGGAGGCACAGTGGAGGAAAGCACAGGGGGCGACCTATGAGTA
This sequence comes from Scyliorhinus torazame, assembly GCF_047496885.1. Taxonomy (NCBI): domain Eukaryota; kingdom Metazoa; phylum Chordata; class Chondrichthyes; order Carcharhiniformes; family Scyliorhinidae; genus Scyliorhinus; species Scyliorhinus torazame. Next base: position 260,848,318 of record NC_092708.1, read on the forward strand.
TGGGGAAAAGGCGAGTCGGATGCTGGCACACCAGCTCCGTAAGAGGATGGCAGCGAGGGAAATAGGGGGAGTCAAAGATGGAAGGGGAGCCACGGTTCGGAGTGCGACGAAAATAAACAAGGTATTCAAGGCCTTTTATGAAGAGCTGTACAGATCCCAGCCCCCAGCGGGGGAAGAGGGGATGAGACAATTCCTAGATCAGCTGAGATTCCCGAGGGTGGAGGAGCAAGAGGTGGCTGGTTTGGGGGCACCAATTGGGTAGGAAGAGCTGAGCAAGGGTTTGGGGAGCATGCAGGCGGGGAAGGCCCCGGGACCGGACGGATTCCCGGTGGAGTTCTACAGGAAGTACGCAGACCTGTTGGCCCCGCTACTGGTGAGGACCTTTAATGAGGCAAGAGAGGAGGGGACCCTGCCCCGACAATGTCGGAAGCGACAATTTCTTTGATCCTAAAGCGGGACAAGGACCCACTGCAATGTGGATCGTACAGGCCGATCTCGCTCCTCAATGTGGATGCAAAGTTGCTGGCAAAAGTGCTGGCCACGAGGATCGAGGACTGTGTCCTGGGTGTAATCCATGAAGACCAGACGGGATTTGGAAAGAGCAGGCAACTAAACACCAATGTGCGGCAGCTCTTAAACGTGATAATGATGCCATCGGAGGAGGGAGAGGCGGAGATAGTGGCAGCTATGGATGCGGAGAAGGCCTTTGACCGAGTAGAGTGGGAGTACCTCTGGGAGGTGCTGCGTAGGTTTGGGTTCGGGGTAGGGTTTATCAATTGGGTTAAGCTCCTTTACAGAGCCCCGATGGCGAGTGTAGTGACGAACCGGCGGAGGTCGGAGTACTTGCGACTGTACCGAGGGACAAGGCAGGGATGCCCCCTGTCCCCCCTGTTGTTCGCATTGGCGATCGAACCATTGGCCATGTCATTGAGGGAGTCTAATAAATGGAGCGGGGTGGTCCGAGGGGGAGAAGAGCATCGGGTGTCGCTATATGCGGATGACCTGTTGCTGTACGTGGCGGATCCAATGGAGGGGATGGTGGAGGTCATGCAGACTCTAAGGGAGTTTTGGGAGTTTTCGGGCTATAAGCTCAATGTAGGGAAGAGTGAGCTCTTTGTATTACAGGCGGGGGACCAAGAAAGAGGGATAGGGGACCTACCGCTGAGGAGGGCGGAGGGGAGCTTTCGGTATCTGGGGATCTAGATAGCCAGGAGTTGGGGGACCCTACATAAACTGAAGCTGACAAGGTTGGTGGAGCAAATGGAGGAGGATTTCAAAAGATGGGACATGGTACTGCTCTCGCTGGCGGGTAGAGTGCAGTCGGTCAAAATGGTGGTCCTTCCGAGGTTTCTGTTTGTGTTTCAGTGCCTTCCCATCGTGATCACTAAGGCCTTTTTTAAGAGAGTAGGCAGGAGTATTATGGGATTTGTGTGGGCGAGTAAGACCCCGAGAGTGAGGAGAGGGTTCCTGGAACGCAGTAGGGACCGAGGAGGGTTGGCGCCAAACCTGGGGAGCTACTACTGGGCAGCAAATGTGGCGATGATCCGCAAGTGGGTTATGGAGGGAGAGGGGGCGGCATGGAAGAGGATGGAGATGGCGTCCTGTAAAGGAACGAGCCTGGGGGCATTGGTGACGGCACCGCTGCCGCTCTCGCCGACAAAGTATACCACGAGCCCGGTGGTGGCAGCAACGCTAAGGATCTGGGGCTAGTGGAGACGGCACCGGGGTGCAATGGGAGCATCGGTGTGGTCCCTGATCAGGGGTAACCACCGGTTTGTCCCGGGGAAGATGGACGGGGGGTTCCAGAGCTGGCATCGGGCGGGGATTGGAAGAATGGGGGAGTGTTCATCGACGGGACGTTTGCGAGCCTAGGGGCACTGGAGGAGAAGTTCGAGTTACCCCCGGGAAAGGCCTTTAGATATGCAGGTGACGGCTTTTGTGAGGCGACAGGTGAGGGCATTCCCGTTGCTCCCGGCACAAGAAGTTCAAGATAGGGTGATCTCGGTTGTATGGGTCGGAGAGGGCAAGGTGTCGGAAATACACTAGGAGATGAAAGAAGAGGGGGAAGCGCGAGTAGAAGAGTTGAATTGTAAATGGGAGGAGGAGCTGGGGGAGGAGATCGAGGAAGGTCTGTGGGCTGATGCCCTAGGTAGGGTTAATTCCTCCTCCTCGTGTGCCAAGCTCAGCCTGATACAATTTAAGGTGGTCCACAGAGCGCACTTGACGGGGGCGAGGTTGAGTAGGTTCTTTGGGGTGGAGGACAGATGTGGAAGGTGCTCAGGGAGCCCGGCGAACCATGTCCATATGTTTTGGTCATGCCCGGCACTGGAAGGGTTCTGGAGAGGAGTGGCGGGAGCAATATCTCAGGTGGTGAAAGTCCGGGTCAAACCAAGCTGGGGGCTAGCAATATTTGGAGTAGTGGACGAACCGGGAGTGCAGGAGGCGAAAGAGGCCAGCATTCTGGCCTTTGCGTCCCTAGTAGCCCGGCGAAGGATCTTGCTAATGTGGAAGGAGGCGAAGCCCCCCAGCCTGGAGGCCTGGATTAATGATATGGCTGGGTTCATAAAGTTGGAGAGGATTAAGTTCGCCTTGAGAGGTCTGCGCAGGGTTTCTACAGGCGGCGGCAACCGTTCCTAGACTATCTCGCAGAGCGTTAGAGGAAGGTCGGTCAGCAGCAGCAGCAACGTTGGGGGGGGGGGGGGCGGGGGGGGTTACTGCCTGGGAAGGTGGATGAGCAAGCGATAACGTGAAGGGTTGGGGAAACTGGCACGTACGGGTGAGGGCCTGTGTACAAAGCTGTGTAAATATATCATTTTGCCATGAATATATCTTGCTCTGCGCGATTTCACGTTTTCTTTTTGTTACGGTGGGGGGGGGGGCGGTGGTTATTGTTTGTCAGGGAGAAAAATTGTGTTAAAAAACATTAATAAATATATATTTTTTTTAAAAGAAGGCTAATCGAGTTTTGTCTTTCATTGCTAGAGGGATGGAGTTCAAGACGAGGGAGGTTATGCTGCAATTGTATAAGGTGTTGGTGAGGCCACATCTGGAGTATTGTGTTCAGTTTTGGTCTCTTTACCTGAGAAAGGACATATTGGCACTGGAGGGAGTGCAGAGGAGATTCACTCGGTTGATCCCAGAGTTGAGGGGATTAGATTATGACGAGAGGTTGAGTAGACTGGGACTGTACTCATTGGAGTTTAGAAGGATGCGGGGGGATCTTATTGAAACATATAAAATTATGAAGGGAATAGATAGGATAGATGCGGGCAGGTTGCTTCCACTGGTCGGGGAGGGCAGAACTAGGGGGCATAGCCTCAAAATAAGGGGAAGTAGATTTAGGACCGAGTTTAGGAGGAACTTCTTCACCCAAAGGGTTGTGAATCTCTGGAATTCCTTGCCCAGCTCCTTCTTTAAATGTTTTTAAGAAAAAGATAGATACCTTTCTAAACAATAAAGGGATTCGGGGATATGGTGTACGGGCCGGAGAGTGGAGCTGAGTCCACAAAGATCAGCCATGATCTCATTGAATGGCGGAGCAGGCTCGAGGGGCCAGATGGCCTACTCATGTTCCTAGTTCTTATGTTCTTATGACAGTGGTCCTAGGAGTCCTTGACATTGACTATGGATGTTAGCGTGGAGGGACTCGAAGCCTCCAAAATCAGGTTTGGGTTAGCGACATGGCTGGGTTTCTTAGATTTGAGAAAATTAAGTTTGCCTTGAGAGGGTCAACGTTAGGGTTCATTCGGAGGTGGCAGCCATTTATCGACTTCTTCGGGGAAAGCTAAACTGTCAGCAAAGGCAATAAAGTGTGGGGGGGGCTACTTTGAGTTTAGGGTAGGTGGGATTAGTGAGAGATGGAGAGATTTTTGCACTATGTTTAGATTTGTATTTGTACCGTTTATTGTTATAAAATTATAAATGCCTCAATAAAATGTTTTTAAAAAATATATCTATTGACTATGGAACCCTTGAAGTCACAGGTCAAAATGAACCTTCTGCTGACTACCATTAGCTGATGTTGAACTCCATTTGGAAGAGGCACTGAGGATAGCAAAGACACAGAATGTACTCTGGGTAGGGACTTCAATGCCCATCTCAAAGACTCTCGTGGACTCTCGTGGCCGCACCATCATTGGCCCAGCTGGTGGAGTACCGAAGGGCATATCTGCCAGACTGGGCCTGCAGCAGGTGGTGAGCAGGTGAAGAAAGCACCTACTTGACCTTGTCCACACCAATCTACCTGTCTCATATGCGTTTATCTATGACAGTATTAGCGGTGTAACCATCCTTGTGGAGACAAGGCACCGACTTCACACTGAGAACATCTTCTATCATGTTGTGTGGCCTAGCACCCTGTTCAGTGAGATAGTTCAAAACAGATCTACTAGCTCAACAATTGGGCATCCATGAGGTGCTGTGGGCCATCAGCAGTAGTAGAGTTGTGTTCCATCATCTTCTGTAGCCTCAAGGATCACATCCCATGAATAAATAAAAAAGACTGTGCTCTGTGTCCACAGACAGACTGAATTCACTAATTCAGCAAAAGGTTGTGCTTTCTGATCAAATGTGGGTTGAATTGTGTGGCCTGAAATCCCAGTGAACACAAATAAACTTTATTCTCTGTCCGAGGTGACCTCAATTATCTGACTGTGAGAAGACAGACTTATTATGCTTAGTTTTGCTGGCCCCAGACCCAATGTGACTTCAACATACAGTAGCAGTCCTTCACTGCACATGAATGTAGAATGGAAGGAACACAAATATTAAACCAAACAGTGAATATGATAATGAATGAGTACATGTCTAATTTATGAGTAACAAGAAATGATAAGAATAAGCCAAAAAGTTCATTTTCCTTTTTGCCAACAGAAATTTGTAAGCACCACTCTCCGCCCAACATTGCTGAAGCATGAGGAACTGTACAACTGGGAAGGGTGTTCCCAGTTTGTGTCTGACTTTCTAATAGTGGATTCTTTAGATCCTATCCATGACGTGGTAAGTAATCCCACATTACAGGAGTAACTTACTTTCCAGTTGAAAGAACTATCAGTGTGATTCTGCAGGGAGCCATAATTTCTGATAATAACATGAAGAACTTTTTCATACCTGTAGTGTTTCTAACAATCAGAGAGGCATTTTTAAATGTTTGTTCATGGAACATGGGCGTCTTAGGCTGTGCCAGCATTTATTGCCCATCCCTAATTGCCCTATAGAGGGCAGTTAAGAGTCAACCACATTGCTGTGGGTCTGGAGTCACATGTAGGCCATGCGAGGTAAGGATGGCAGATTTCCTTCCCTAAAGGACAGTAGTGAACTAGATGGGTTTTTCCGACAATCGACAATGGTTTCATGATATTCGACTTTTAATTCCAGATATTTTATTGAGTTTAAATTCTATCACCTTCTGTGGTGGGATTTGAACCCGGGTCCCCAGATCATTATCCTGGGTCTCTATCCAGCGACATTACCACTATGACACCACCTCCCTCCTTTTATTTAAAAAAAAATGTTTATGAAGAATTTTTAACAAAATTTTCAACCATACAAAACAAACCCCCGTCCCCGTAACACAAAAGAAAGAAAGCTCGCATAGCAAGACATGAACATGGCAAGTCAATATGATACAGAGCTTTGTACATTGGATTCCTCCTGTACATATCAGTTTCCCGGATCGTCCATGTATTTTCTTGCTCAAATGACCCCCAGAAAAGCCCCCCCCCCCCCGAGTTGCTGCTGCTGTCCGACCTTCCTCTAACGCTCCGCGAGATAGTCTAGGAACGGTTGCCACCACCTGTAGAACCCCTGCGCAGACCCCCTCGAGGAAAACTTTATCCTCTCCAACTTGATAAGCCCTGCCATATCATTTATCCAGGCCTCCACGCTGGGGGCTTCGCCTCTTTCCACATTAACAAGATCCTTCGCCGGGCTACTAGGGACGCAAAGGCCAGAATGCCGGCCTCTTTCGCCTCCTGCGCTCCCGGCTCGTCCACTACTCCAAATAGTGCTAGCCCCCAGCTTGGCTTGACCCGGACTTTCACCACCTTAGATACTGTTCCCGCAACTCACTTCCAGAACCCTTCCAGTGCCGGGCATGACCAAAACATATGGACATGGTTCGCCGGACTTCCTGAGCACCTCCCACATCTGTCCTCCACCCCAAAGAACCTACTCAGCCTTGCCCCCATCATATGCGGTCTGTGAACTACCTTAAACTGTATCAGGCTAAGCCTGGCACACGAGGAAGAGGAATTAACCCTACTTAAGGCATCAGCCCACAGCCCCTCCTCAATCTCCTCCCCTAGCTCCTCTTCCCATTTACCTTTTAGCTCCTCCACCAAAGCCACCCATTCTTTCATCTCCTGGTATATCGCCGACACCTTGCCCTCCCCGACCCATACGCCCGAAATCACCCTGTCTTGAATCCCATGTGCCGGGAGCAGCGGGAATTCTCTCACCTGCCGCCTCACAAATGCCCTCACTTGCATATACCTGAAAGCATTTCCCGGGGGTAGTCCAAACTTCTCCTCCAGCGCCCCTAAGCTCGCAAACGTCCCGTCGATGAACAGGTCCCCCATTCTTCTAATCCCTGCCTGATGCCAGCACTGAAACCCCCCGTCCATCCTTCCTGGGACAAACCGATGGTTATCCCTGATCGGGGACCACACCGAGGCTCCCATCGCTCCCCTATGTCGTCTCCACTGCCCCCAGATCTTTAACGTTGCCGCCACCACCGGGCTCGTGGTGTACCTTGTCGGCGAGAGCGGCAGCGGTGCCATCACCAGCGCCCCCAGGCTCGTTCCTTTGTAGGACGCCATCTCCAACCTCTTCCACGCCGCCCCCTCTCCCTCCATCATCCACTTACGGATCATCGCCACGTTGGCTGCCCAGTAGTAGCCACCCTGATTCGGCAACGCCAACCCTCCTCTATCTCTGCTACGCTCCAGAACCCCCTCCTTACCCTCGGGGTCTTGCTCGCCCATACAAATCCCATAATGCTCCTGCTTGCCCTCTTAAAGAAGGCCTTGGTAATCACAATTGGGAGGCATTGGAATACAAAAAGAAACCTCGGGAGAACCACCATTTTGATCGACTGTACCCTGTCCGCCAGCGATAGTGGCAACATGTCCCACCTTTTAAAGTCCTCCTCCATCTGTTCCACCACCCGCGTCAAATCAAGTTTGTGCAGTGCCCCCCAGCTCCTAGCTACCTGAATCCCCTAGTATCGAAAGCTCCTTTCCGCCCTCCTCAACGGTAGGTCGTCTATCCCCGTTCCCTGATCCCCCGGCTGCACCACAAAGAGCTCACTCTTTCCCACATTGAGCTTATAGCCCGAGAAGTCTCCAAACTCCTTTAGGATCTGCATGACCTCAACCATCCCCTCCACAAGTAGCCCGGGGGGGAGCACTATTTCGTGTTATTTTGTTAGTTCACTATTTTATTTTAACAATGTTATCTATCAGTTATCATGTTACCATTTTTGTTGATTTGTAAGGGGGAAAAATTGTGTTCGAAAACTTTAATAAAAATATATATTTTTTTAATTTAAAATTTTTTAAAAAACCATCCCCTCCACTGGATCCGCCACATACAGCAACAAGTCGTCTGCGTACAGCGACACTCGATGTTCCTCTCCTTCTCGGACCACCCACTTCCATTTCCCCGACTCCCTTAACGCCATGGCCAAAGGTTCAATTGCTAACGCAAACAGCAGAGGGGACAGGGGGCACCCCTGCCTCGTCCCTCGGTACAGCCGGAAATACTCCGACCTCCGCCGGTTCGTGACCACACTCGCCACCGGGGCTCTGTACAGGAGCTTAACCCAACTAATAAACCCTTCCCCGAACCCAAACCTCCTCAACACTTCCCAGAGATACTCCCACTCTACTCGGTCAAAGGCCTTCTCCGCGTCCATAGCTGCCACAATCTCTGCCTCTCCCTCCACCGATGGCATCATTATCACATTTAGGAGCCTTCGCACATTGGTATTTAGCTGCCGACCCTTTACGAATCCCGTCTGGTCTTCGTGAATCACCCCTGGGACACAGTCCTCAATCCTCGTAGCCAACATTTTTGCCAGCAACTTAGCATCTACGTTGAGGAGCGAGATCGGTCTATACGACATTGTCGGGGGCAGAGTCCCCCCCTCCCTTGCTTCATTGAAGGTCCTTACCAGCAATGGGGCTAACAGGTCTACATACTTCCTATAAAACTCCACCGGGAACCCATTCGGCCCCGGGGCCTTCCCCGCCTGCATGCTCCCCAGTCCTTTAACCAGCTCCTCCACCCAAATGGGTGCCCCCAAACCAGCCACCTCCTGCTCCTCCACCCTCGGGAACCCCAGTTGGTCCAAGATTCGTCGCATCCCCTTTTTCCCCCCTGGGGGCTGGGACCTATACAGCTCCTCGTAAAAGGCCTTAAATGCCTCATTCACTTTCACCACACTCCGCACCGTAGTTCCCCTGTCATCCTTGACTCCACCTATTTCCCTCGCTGCCATCCTCTTATGGAGCTGATGTGCCAGCATCCGACTCGCCTTCTCCCCATATTCATATATCGCCCCGTGTGCCTTCCTCCACTGTGCCTCTGCCTTCCCTGTGGTCAGCAGGTCGAACTCCGTCTGGAGACTTCGTCTCTCCCTGAGTAGCCCCTCATCAGGAGCCTCTGCATATCTCCTGTCCACCCTTAAAACCTCCCCCACTAACCTCTCCCTTTCCCTGCCCTCTCTCTTTGTCCTATGAGCCCTGATGGAGATTAACTCTCCCCTGACCACCGCCTTCAGCGCCTCCCATACTACTCCCACCTGCACCTCCCCGTTGTCGTTGGCCTCCAGGTACCTTTCGATGCACCCCCGCACCCTCCCACACACTTCCTCGTCTGCCAACAGTCCCACATCCAACCGCCACAATGGGCGTTTGTCCCTCTCCTCTCCCAGCTCTAGCTCCACCCAATGCGGGGCGTGGTCTGAAATGGCTATGGCCGAATACTCCGTTCCCTCCACTTTCGGGATCAATGCCCTGCCCAAAACAAAAAAATCTATCCGGGAGTAGGCCTTATGTACATGGGAGAAAAAAGAAAATTCTCTGGCCAAAGGCCTGGCAAATCTCCACGGATCTACTCCCCCCATCTGATCCATAAACCCCCTGAGCACCTTGGCTGCCGCCGGCCTCTTCCCCGTCCTAGATCTGGAACGATTTAATGCTGGGTCCAACACCGTGTTGAAATCCAACCCATTATCAAGCTCTCTACCTCCAAGTCTGGAATACGCCCCAACATCCGTTTCATGAATCCAGCATCGTCCCAGTTCGGGGCGCATACATTTACCAATACCACCTCCGTCCCCTGCAACCTACCGCTCACCATCACATATCGGCCTCCATTGTCCGCTACTATGTTCTTGGCCTCAAGCGACACCCGCTTCCCCACCAGTATTGCCACCCCTCTATTCTTCGCCTCCAGCCCCGAATGGAATACCTGTCCTACCCATCCCTTCCTTAACCTGACCTGATCTGCCACCTTCAGATGTGTCTCCTGAAGCATGACCACGTCTGCCTTCAGTCCCTTTAGGTGCGCGAACACTCGGGCCCTCTTAACCGGCCCGTTTAGGCCTCTGACATTCCACGTGATCAGCTGGATCACGCACCCCCGCCCCCCGCCGACTAGCCATCTCCTATCTTAGGCCCGCACCTCCAGTCCCCCCGACGGGGAACTCCCGCCCAGACCACCTCTTCCATTTTCAGTTCCCCCTCGGCCAGTGCAGCAGCAACACTATTGTCCCCCCCTCTCCCCCCCTTCCCTCCCCCCCCCTCCCCGCTAGATCCGCATCTAGCTCTTTTGCTCCCCCCATACTACTTCCGTGAGTCAGCTGACTTCTGCTGACCCCGGCTTCCCCTGCCTTCCTGTTGATCGCCCCGTGTGGGAGTCTCTCCTTCTCCTTACCTACCTCCATTCCCCCTCCCTAGCGTGGGAAAAAGCCCGCGCTTTCCTGAGCCAGCCCCGCCCCCTGTGGCGCAGCTCCTGCTGCGGCCTTATCCCAGTTCCCCCATCCCCAAGTCTCACCTCCTTCCAGCGTTTCCCACTATCTTGTCAACAGAAAAAAAAATTTTGACAAGAACTCTTCCCACATCCCCCTCCATCATCCCACCCATGAAACATTCTTTACCCACATTTACAACCCCGTATACAGTCAACATCCCCCCCACAACCACAGCCCCTCGGTTCGAGTCCAATTTTTCCGTTTTGATAAAGGTCCAAGCCTCTTCTGGCGTTTCGAAACAATGGTGTCGGTCCTGATAAGTGACCCACAGTCGCGCAGGCTGCAGCATGCCGAACCTGACTCTTTATGCAGCACCGCCTTGGCCCGGTTGAAGATTTAAAACATGTACGAGAAGTTCCCCCATTCTGAAGGTTTTTTTTCCTTATTGACCCTTCATATCAGGCTGCTGTCTCTTTCAAGTTGGAAATGCTCTGATGGTCCTCCAGTTTTGGGATGCTTCCCACTGTCTTTATTAGACAGTGAGCCAATTTCTAGGCCAATTAAGATGCTTCCCCTCCATGAAAATTACAATCTGTGATAGATTGTCCCAGGGGTGGGTTCAGGAACTGGAAACAGTCCTACCGTTGCTTCTCATTCCAGATGTACAATCCTGCCTATGACAATGATCCAAAAAAGATCATAGTTCATCGTTCATCTATTTCAGCTTATCCCATCCTGGTAGCCTCAAGATACAATGGAGTGTTCACAAATTATAACAGTCAATCTCTATTAATTAGTCTACAACAGACCGAGACAGGACATGATGAAAACCCCAGTGGTGGAGTGGAGTAGGCTATTAAGTCCCTCAAGTCTGTTCGGCAATTCTGCCATTCAGTGAGATATTGCTGACCTTTAAACCTAAATCCAAACAAATTATATCCAAACAAATTATATCCATACACATTCCATCCATTACTTTTGTCATCTCTTTAAAAAGTACACAAAATTACATCAGGTTCGTCAGGCACAACCTGCTCTTTATATGGCCATGCTGGCTCTGACTCCCCTCCAAACACAGTCCCTGTCCTCTGACGGCACTGTTCTGGACAAGGTGAAACAGTCAGTAATTGTTTACATTATCTCATTCCTTTTGAATTGTAAAACCAGTAATGCCATTACAGCTTAATCTTCTCCTCCAGTGAAAACATGTCCAACTTACATAATTACTTCTCATAATCTATGCTGGGTCTCAGCTGATTCCCTGGTAGTTCTGCCAGTCCCTCTGTGGAGATTTTAAAAAACTATATTTTAAAAATATATTCAGAATTTTTTACATTTATAACATACAAAAAGATGTAGCAGAAACATACAAATGTTTAAAAACTATCCCCACCACCCAGTCTCACCTTTCCCGGGGAAAGTAGTAGCATGGATAGAGGATTGGTTAATTAATAGAAAGCAAAGAGTGGGGATTAATGGGTGTTTCTCTGGTTGGCAATCAGTAGCTAATGGTGTCCCTCAGGGATCAGTGTTGGGCCCACAACTGTTCACAAGTTACATAGATGATTTGGAGTTGGGGACCAAGGGCAATGTGTCCAAGTTTGCAGACGACACTAAGATAAGTGGTAAAGCAAAAAGTGCAGAGGATACTGGAAGTCTGCAGAGGGATTTGGACAGGCTAAGTGAATGGGCTAGGGTCTGGCAGATGGAATACAATGTTGACAAATGTGAGGTTATCCATTTTGGTAGGAATAACAGCAAAAGGGATTATTATTTAAATGATAACATATTAAAACATGCTGCTGTGTAGAGAGACCTGGGTGTGCTAGTGCATGAGTCGCAAAAAGTTGGTTTACAGGTGCAACAGGTGATTAAGAAGGCAAATGGAATTTTGTCCTTCATTGCTAGAGGGATGGAGTTTAAGACTAGGGAGGTTCTGCTGCAATTGTATAAGGTGTTAGTGAAGCCACACCTGGAGTATTGTGTTCAGTTTTGGTCTCCTTACTTGAGAAAGGACGTACTGGCACTGGAGGGTGTGCAGAGGAGATTCACTGGGTTAATCCCAGAGCTGAAGGGGTTGCATTATGAGGAGAGGTTAAGTAGACTGGGACTGTACTCGTTGGAATTTAGAAGGATGAGGGGGGATCTTATAGAAACATATAAGATTATGAAGGGAATAGATAGGATAGATGCGGGCAGGTTGTTTCCACTGGCGGGTGAAAGCAGAACTAGGGAGCATAGCTTCAAAATAAGGGGAAGGAGATTTAGGACTGAGTTTAGGAGGAACTTCTTCACCTAAAGGGTTGTGAATCTATGGAATTCCTTGCCCAGTGAAGCAGTTGAGGCTCCTTCATTAAATGCTTTTAAGATAAAGATAGATAGTTTTTTGAAGAATAAAGGGATTAAGGGTTATGGTGATCGGGCCGGAAAGTGGAGCTGAGTCCACAAAAGATCAGCCATGATCTCATTGAATGGTGGAGCAGGCTCGAGGGGCCAGATGGCCTACTCCTGCTCCTAGTTCTTATGTTCTTATAATTACCCAGAACCCTCCCACAAACCATTTTCTCCCACCCCCGCCTCCTGACCACCCCTCAGTTTATGATAACCGGGGAGTATGAATGCCGGGGAGTGTGGGGGGGCCGGGGAGTGTGTGGGGGTCCGAGGAGTGTGTGGGGGAGTCGGGGATGGTGTGGGGGAGCCGAGGATGGTGTGGGGAAGCCAGGGAGTGGGGGACTGGTGAGGGTGAGTGCCGGGGAGTGTGAGTGCCAGGGAGTGTGAGTGCCAGGGACAGGGGAGCTGGGGAGGATGAATGTCAGGGAGGGGGGTGCTAGGGAGTGGTTGCCTGGCCAGGTGCCAAGTGGCAACAGTCGCGACCATGGCACCTGGCTGCTGCGGAGGGGTTATGTACAATGATGATACGTCATCTATCCCCCACCCCCTGTAGACCGTAATGTCTGGGCATCACCCAGCGATGTTGGTCGCCGTGGCCGGAGCCGCCCTTCGATATGTTGCCCTGGGGACATAGGGCAGGAGCGTGCCAGGGAGGCGGCGGAGGCTGCCGCAGAGGAGCGTGCCGCAGAGAGGCAGGTGGCAGAGGCCCAGGCTGGAGGGCCCCCCCGCTTACAGGACGAGGAGGAGGAGGTGGTGGTGCCATGGTGACGGAGACGCCCAATGAGGCCCCGTGTGTACCGGCGCCGCACATCGTACCAGGACCTCATGGACCGGGGCATGCAGGAGGCAACTCAGGATGAGCCAGGAAACCGTCGCCCATATCTGGCACCGCGTGGCACTGGGGGAGGTCACCCTTTTCCGGTGGCCGTCAAGGTTACGGTGGCGCTGAACTTCTACGCGACGGGGTTATTCCAGTCACCGAGTGGAGACCTGTCCGGTATCTCGCAGGCATCGGTGCTCCGGTGCATCCGTGCAGTGACGGAAGCCCTGTAAACTATCGCAGACCGCTACATCCAGTTCCCTGTGGACTGGGCCAGCCAGGATCCCCGGGCAGCAACCTGCCCATGATCCAGGGGGAGATCGATGGGATGCATGTCGCCGTGCGGCCACCAGCTGATAACAGGGCCGTGTTCACGAATAGGAAGGGGACCTACTCCATGAACATTCAGCAGGTCTGCGACCACCGCATGAGGATCCTGCACGTCTGCGCCCGGTACCCGGGCAGTGTACATGACTCGTTCGTATTGGCGCAATCGTTCATCCCCACAATGTTTGAGGGACGCAACCCCCGGCTGAGGGGCTGGTTGCTGGGCGACATGGGTTACCCGTTGCGGTTGTGGCTGATGACGCCTCTATGGAGGCCACAGACTGACGAGGAGAACTACGACAATGATGCCTTTGCAGCGACCAGAGGTGTGATAGAGAGGTGCTTTGGGCTGCTGAAGATGCGCTTGAGGTGCCTGGACCGCTCTGGAGGGGCCCTCCAGTACCCGTCAGATAGGGTCGGCCGCATGGTTGTGGTCTGCTGCGTCCTGCATAGTACAGCAGAGGGGCGATGTGCTGGAGGCAGAGGAGGGGGAGGGGGAAGGAGAGGAGCAACACGACGAAGGACAGGCCTCCCCAAAGGAGGAGGATGGGGCAATGTACAGGACAGACGGGCTGGACATGGACGGGAGGCTGCCCACCGTTACCGGCTGGGCCAGCGGGCACGGGACGGTTTATAGCCGCCCGGTTCACAGACTAGGTGGGTGTGGGAATCGCTGGGTATGGGCATAGACAACACAGTATGGCACCAGCTTACCACCCTCATCCCACCCACCCACCACCAACCACCCTCCCACCATCAACCACCCTCACATCACCCACATGCACACCACCCCTCCATTGCACATCCACCTGCGGCATACTGGGCAGGGCTCACACGATGGCCAGTGGAAGCGTGTCTATTGCAGGCCATGGAGGATGATGACAACCCGCTCTGCGATGAGCTCTGGGCTCTACATCATTAGACAATGTCTGACCCATGGTCACAGTACCACCCTCCACCTGGACCGTCCCTGCATGCGGCCTTGACACTGCAGCGCACGGTCCCGTCATCTGCCGGGGGGATGGCGAGGGCGACCCGGGGAGGGGGGGCACACTCACCTGAGGCCGACGTCCTATCATCCCTCACACACACTGGCGCTCACCTCACACCACACCCCCGCCGCATCGGACAGAGCACAGAGGCAGCTTCTGTAGGTGTGAAAGTGATTTTAATGACAAACAGTTCATACACGTGCCCTAGCCCCTATAACTAATCTGTGCCCCGCACCCGTGCCAACTTACTCAGTGTCTAATTTTTTGGCCTTACGGGCCCTATGACTACGTCTAGGTGGTTCCCCAGATGGTACAGCAGAGCTGGAGGTGGACTCCTATGATTCCTGCCCTGTGACTAGGGTCCCCCTTGGCGGCCGTTTCCTGCAGCGGCCCGGCCTGGATGGGCCAGGCCGCGGCTCGAGCGACTGGGATGGCGAGCTGCCAGCCTGTCCAGCCCGTTGCCCAGCAGATGCACCCGGGACGGAAGCGGGGGGAGTCCGAGGTGTCGCGGTGTTCCGGGACCTCCCCTGTAGGGGAACCCGGAACGGGCCCCAGCACCTCCTCCTCCCTCTGGGTGCCCAATGTCCCCCGGGCCTCTCCATGGGTCGCGTGTGTGAACGGATCCAGCAACGGACGCACCCCCGGCACCTGCCGCTGCCAGTCCTGGAGGCCTGCCCTGGTATCAACAAGGGTCTGCAAGTTTGTAGCCATGGAGCTCAGGGAGTTGGTCATCCCTGTCTGTGTCTGGGCGCGCCGGCCAATGGCAATGGTGCCGATGCCCTCAACGATGGCCTGCTGAGACTGGGCCACAGCCTGCTGAGACTGGGCCACGGCCTGCTAAGACTGGGCCACGGCCTGCTGAGACTGGGCTATGGCCTGCTGAGACTGGGCCATGTCCTGCTGAGACTGGACCATGGCCTGCTGAGACTGGGCCACGGCCTGCTGAGACTGGGCCATGGCCTGCTGAGACTGGGCCATGGCCTGCTGAGACTGGACCACGGCCTGCTGAGACTGGGCCACGGCCTGCTGAGACTGGGCCACGGCCTGCTGAGACTGGGCCACAGCCTGCTGAGACTGGGCCAAGGCCTGCTGAGTCTGGGCCATGGCCTGCTGAGACTGGGCCACGGCCTGCTGAGACTGGGCCACGTCCTGCTGAGACTGGACCATGGCCTGCTGAGACTGGGCCACGGCCTGCTGAGACTGGGCCATGGCCTGCTGAGACTGGGCCATGGCCTGCTGAGACTGGACCACGGCCTGCTGAGACTGGGCCATGGCCTGCTGAGACTGGGCCACGGCCTGCTGAGACTGGGCCACAGCCTGCTGAGACTGGGCCACGGTCTGTTGAGACTGGGTCACGGCCTGCTGAGACTGGGCCACGGCCTGCTGAGACTGGGGCCATGGCCTGCTGAGACTGGGCCAAGGCCTGCTGAGTCTGGGCCATGGCCTGCTGAGACTGGGCCACGGCCTGCTGAGACTGGGCCATGTCCTGCTGAGACTGGACCATGGCCTGCTGAGACTGGGCCATGGCCTGCTGAGACTGGGCCATGGCCTGTTGAGACTGGGCTTTGGCCTGCTGAGACTGGGCAATGGCGTTGAGCGCCTCTGCGATCTGCTGCTGGCTCTGGCTCATGGCTTCCTGTGAGAGGGCAGCCAGGTCCTGGGCCACGGCCGCCACCTGTACGGAAAGCCCCAGGCCTTGCATACTGCTCCCCATGTCTGAAACCGTCGCCCCCAGTGCCTCCAACGCGGATGCCACCCGTGTGGTGTCTGCCTGTGTGGCACGCATGACCGGCACCACCCCCTGCTCCTGGATGCGGGTGGACTCCTCCACCTACGTCTGCAGCTGCCGCAAGCCGGCCGTCGCCCCCTTCGATCGTCCCTGGGTCCATGACTGCATCGGGCCTATGGGTGGGTATGGTAACTCCAGGAACCCGGGCCCATCTGGGCGGCAGATAGTTGCTTGCGCCGGGCTACCCTCCGACAGTCCAGCCCCTTGGCTGCTCCTCTTCCACCTGCGCACCAGTTAGTGTACCAGAGGCCTCATCGCTAAAGTGCCCAACCGAGGTGAGTGTCTGTGCGATGGTGGAGGGTGTAGAAGATAGCAGTGGCGTAATGTCGAGGTCCTCATCCGACCCAAAGTCCGGGGTCCCTTGGAGTGGTGTTTACTGTCCGTCCATCCCCTGCGCGTGGGTGTCCTGCGCGTGGGTGTGTCCTGGGCGTGGGTGTGTCCTGGGCATGGGTGTGTCCTGGGTGTGGGTGTGTCCTGGGCACGGGTCTGTCCTGGGCGCTGGTGTGTCCTGGGCACGGGTGTGTCCTGGGTGTGGCCCACCGGCAACGCCGCACTGGCACTAGATGGGGGCGGCGCACGCCTGACGCTCCGGGTCTATCCCTGGCTCGTTGGCGCCCTGGCACTGGGTGGGGGCGTCGTATGCCTGATGCTCCAGATCTATCCCTGGCTCGTGGGTGCCCTGGCACTGGATGGGGGCGTTGTATGCCTGATGCTCTGGCTCTATCCCTGGCTCGCGGGCGCCTTGGCACTGGGTGGGGGCGTCATATGCCTGAAGGGCCGGGTCTACCCCTGTCTCGTGGGCACCCTGGCATGTCCCTGGTGGCAGGGATAATGAGCAACAGTGTTAGGCAGACATATACATACGGACCAGCAGTTGTGTATATGATGGCATAGGTTAACACCCCATCCTGCCAATGCAGCCTACATGGGTGGGTGCAGCCATGTCGGTTTCAGCTAGGGCTGACCCTCAAATCGCGGAGGGTGGGGGGGTACTCACCCTGGCTGCACTGACGAGGTCATTGGCCTTCTTGTGGCACTGGATGCCTGTCCTGGCTGTTCCGGCCATGGCGCTGACGGCCTCTGCCACCTCCCTCCACAGGCGCCGGCTGAGGTGTGGTGCGACCCTGCGGCCGTGTCCGGGGTACAGGGCCTCCCTCCTCTGCTCCACTGTGTCCAGGAGCGCCTTGATGTCCCGCTCCTGGAACCTCGGCGCAGTGTGGCGGGCGGCCATTTTGCCTGGTCTCTGGCGGGGGTGTCTTTTGTGCTGCGACGCCGCGCAGCGTCAAACACGGCGTGCATGTGACGCCGTCGCGAATGGTGTCACGCTGCTGCTAGCCCCTTCCGGGTCGGAGGTTTTCCGACGTTCCAGTTGGCCCAACGGTGGAGTGGTTCGCGCCATTTTTGGCGTCGGGTCATCGCGCTGATCGCGGAGAATTCCGCCCTTTATCTTTTCCAAATGCAGAAATTCCGACAAATCCGCAAACCATGCTGAAGCCTTAGGCAGAGCCGATGCCGTCCATCTGAGCAAAACCCGCCTCGGGGCTATTAGAACGGCGAAGGCCTTCTCCCCCCTCCTCCAGCAAGTCCAACCGACACCCCGAAGATTACCACAATTGGGCACGGCTCCACTCTTAACTTTCAGAATCTCCGACATTGTCTTGAAGAAGGAATCCCAGAACTTAATCAACTTAGGGCAGGACCAAAACATATGCGAGTGGTTTGCCAGCCCCTTTGAGCAACACTCACATCTATCCTCTACACCCAGAAAGAACCCACTCATACGTGCCGGTAAACGAGGAAATGAAGAGAGTTCCTTTCGCACAAAGTTCCGTACCTGCAATTACCTAAAAACATTCACTGCCGGGAGTTGGAACTTCTCCACTGTTGTAACCTGCCCGGATCCTATTGGATGGGGACAATTGGTCACCCCCTTAGATTTTATTTGACAGTTCATTTGTACAAAAAAACCCAAAAACAATTACATGAACAATAAACAGGCAACAAAACAATGAAGTTTCACCTTTACAAAGGAGACAAACCAAATCACAGAATAATAAGATGAAGCAGTGAACAAATTACAGAGCAGGGAACAAGCACACAGTCTCCAGGTAGTTGCAGTGGTATCTGAGCCACTCCTCATCGCCCACTTCTCCCTGCTTCAGTGCGGTGGTGGGGCAACCGAAGCAGGCCCCACTCCAGGTCAAAGAAGCAGAAGGGGCAGCTAAGAGAAAGCAGAAACTAGGCCTGCAACCAGTTCGCTGCTGAGAGTAGGAGCTACATAGAAAACACAACCTGCAGCCACTAGAGAGCTGTGAAGCTGCAACCTGTTATTGACAATTCTTTTGTACAAACTGTTCAGATAGCTGCAGTAGTATCTGAGTCACACCTCCTCGTCCACTTTCTCTAACACTGAGAAAGGCACGACTCTCCCTTCTTCAGTTTGGTAGTCGAGCACCTGAGCTCCGTTGCCCCACTCCAGGTCAAAGAAGCAGAGGGGGCAGCAAACAGAAAACAGATCTAAGACTGTGACCAGTTCGCTGCTGAGAGTTAGAGCCAAACAGAAAGCACACTCTGCAGCTACTGGAGAGCTGTGAAAACACAGACTGTTGTACCCTGCCCGGACCCTATTGGGTGGGAACAAGTGGTTACCCCTGGGATGGTATTTTAAATTAGTGACTGTTCACAAAGCAAATTACTGACTATGACATGAAAAAATGAACAGGTAGCAATATAAGGAAATTACCAATTTACAATGGAGACAAACCAAACAACATGGTAATGAAGATACCGCTCTCCTCCCTTCTCTCGCTCTCTCTCGCTCTCCAGTGGAAAGCTGTCTGGGGTGTCACGATGATACATGGGAATGTTACACCAGCGCGGAGCATAGCAAAAGAGAGAGAGCATCCCGCCCCGAGAGCCAAGGCACGGACAAAAGGGACTGCAGCTGATAAGCACATGGCTTCCAGATAACAACAGTGGACAGTTAAGAGTACAATAAGGATACTAGTGTCTAAATCAACCCCGTCTCACTCCCCCTCCTGCAGCACCTGGCCTTAGGGCATGGCAGAGGAGCGGGACAGCACCCATTCCGGGAGCTAGGCCTCAGATTAAAGGGGCTGCAGCTGACAAACACATGGCCTCCAGACATCGAGGAATACACACTCAATAATACAAATACTCTCCTGCTCTCCTGCATCAAAATTAACCTGCCATTCCCCCTCAGCAGACAAACCCACAGCTTCTCGGCAGTAAACAGCAACATTGCAATAACAAGCATACAACTTTCAAACATGAAATATAAACAGGCAACAATACAAAAAAGTACCAGCATTTTACACGGCTTCCAAACCGGGAGAAGTAAATAGTCACCAGCACAATAAAGTCACCATTGGTCCAAAAAGTATCTCGACGCAGTCTTCAAGTTGTTCAGTGGAATTGGACTGCCACCCCTCCTCTCCTGCAGTACCGGCATCTGATCACCTAACACCACCCAGTCCAAGGTCCAGGCCACAGGACTAAAGGAAGCAGTAACAAGCAACTCACTTCCAATCATGAAACAGTCAAAAGGCAATAAACGGTCAATATTTCAACAAAAGTACAGGCAAACTGCAAGAGCAGACCCTCCCCATCCTTAGCCCAGTTAGTCGGCCGGCTTTCCCTTTGCCTCACTCCAGGTCAAAGAAATAGAAAGGGCAGCAACGAGCAGACAAACAGTAGCACTCCTCCTCTCTCACCCCATCTGGCAGCACCAGCTGCAGACTCTCCAGGCAGAAACAATCATTATTGGAAGCCACACAACCACAGAGCATAGCAGAAGGGGCAAGAAAGCTCTCCTGCCCTGTCTTTAGTCCAGTATCTGGCCAGCCTAAACCTCCCCTTGCCTCACTCCAAGTCAAAGAAGCAGAAGGGGCATCAGCAAGCAGACCCACAGCCTCCAGATAGCTGCAGAACTGTCCAAGTCACTACTCCTCCTATCCCTCTTTATCTGGCACTGAGAAAGCACCCTTCTCGCCCCTCCAGTCTGATCGCAGGCCAGCCAATACTTCCCCATTGCCTGGCCTCACTCCAGGTCAAAGAAGCAGAAGAGACAGAAAACAGAAACTAAGCCTGCAGAACACACAACCTGCAACCATCCGGAGAATGGGGAATGCGAGCTCCCCCGATAAGAGGGCAGGGCAACTGTTAAACTTTCAGTTGTATAAATAGAGCTGGCCAGTATGGCACCAGGTCGAGAGAGAACTAGTAATGAACTACTGGTGCTTTGCAAATATTGTTTTAAATAAAAGTTACTTTCTGTTTGACTCAATAAACTCTAACTGGACACTTAATGGTGCTCACAACATCCACCAATTCCTGCAGCCCAGCAAACCTACGCACCACGAACAAATCCCTAAACCTCTCGAACCCTCCCTCTCTCAGATCTTACATGACAAATCCATCCCAGCTGATATTAATTTGATTTGATTTGATTTATTGTCACATGTACTGAAGTACAGTGAAAAGTATTTTTCTGCGGCTGAGGGAACATACACAGTACATACATAGTAGACAAAAAGAATAATCAACAGAGTACATTGACAATGGTACATCGACAAACAGTGATTGGTTACAGTGTGGAACAAGGGACCAAACAAAGCAAATACATGAGCAAGAGCAGCATAAGACGTCGTGAATAGGGAACAGATCAGTCCGAGGGGGAGTCGTTGAGGAGTCTTGCAGCTGTGGGGAAGAAGCTGTTCCTATGTCTGGATGTGCGGGTCTTCAGACTTCTGTATCTTCTGCCTGATGGAAGGGTCTGGAAGAAGGCAAACCTATGATTCCAACAGATCGGCGCCAGTGGCGACACAGACTCTAATTTAAAGTACTGACTGAATTGATTCCATATTTTCCGAGAAGCTATAACCACTGGGCTTGCAGAATACCTGGCTGGGGAGAACAGAAGAGGAGTAGTAACAAGTGCCCTGAAACTCAAACCTATACAGAAAGCATCCTCCAATGGCCCCCAAACCGTCCCCAAGCCTTCGACCCACCCCCGCACTTTTTCAATGTTTGCTGCACAAATTTGATAATGCCAAACCCACTGACTGCCTATCCCTCTGAAGAAACTCTCTCTGACCCCGAGGGGTCTTAGTCACTCAAACAAAAGTCGAAATTAACTTGTTAACCCTCCCAGAAAAAGATTTAGGAAGAAAGACTGGAAGACATTGAAACACAAACAAGAACCTTGGGAGAATGTTCATCTTGACTGTCTGAACCCTTACTGCCAAGGACAACAGGAGGGCATCCCATCTCTTCAGGTCCACATTCACCTCCTCTATCAGACTGGCCAGATTCAACTTGTGTAACAAGGCACAATCGTGAGCCACCTGTATTCCCAGGTATCCAAAACTAGTCCTGGCCAGCCGTAACGGTAGCCTCTCTAGATCAGCTCCCTTGCCTGGAGGGTTCACCAGAAAGGGTTTGCTCTTACCCACAGTCAATCTATACCCTGAGAAGGAGCCAAACTTTAAAAAAAAATTTTTTTAGAGTACCCAATCCATTTTTACAATTAAGGGACACTTTAGCGTGGCCAAGCCACCTTCCCTGCACATCTTTTGGGTTGTGGGGGCGAAGCTTACGCTAACACGGGAAAAATGTACAAACTCCACATGGACAGTGACCCAGGGCCAGGATCGAACCTGGGACCTCAGCGCCGTGAGACAGCAGTGATAACCACTGCGCCACCGTGCTGCCCAAGAAGGAACCAAACTTTCATAGCATCTCCATTATATTTCCCACGTGAGAGAGATGTTCCTTGACATACAGCAATAAATCGTCCATGTACAGGACACCGTGTATAGGATGCTCCCTACACCCCCTCTCTATACCCTTCCACCCAGCCGACAACCGAAGTGCGATGGCCAGCGGTTCAATCGCCAAAGCAAATAGTAATGGGGAAAGTGGACATCCCTGTCCTGTACCCCTACACAATCTAAAGTACCCCGAACTTAATGTGTTGGTTTGGATGCTCGCAGTGGGGGCTCTGTACAAAAGCCAAATCCACAAAATTAATTTGGGGCCGAAAGCCAAACAGCCCCAGCACCTCAAAAAAGTACCCCCACCCCACATGGTCAAATGCTTTTTCCACATCCATGGAGATGATTACCTCTGGATTGACCCCTGATGAAGGCGACAGCACCACATTCAAAAGTTTCCTAATGTTGGCCGACAAGTGCCGCCCTTAACAAGACCCGTCTGATCCTCAGAAGATACCCCTGACAGGCACCCCTCCAAATGTGTTGCCATCACCTTAGACAACAGCTTTGCATTCGCATTCAACAGAGAAATGGGCTGATATGACCTACACTCTGTGGGGTCTTTATCCATTTTCAAGATCAAGGAGATTGATGCCTGAGCCAGTGTGGCCAGCAACAATCCCCAGGACAGAGAATCGTTAAACATGTCCAACAGGTGTGACCTCAACACAGTCACAAACTGTTTATAAAATTCCATAGGGAATCCATTCAGGCCAGGTGCCTTCCCCGACTGCATAGAACAAATCCACTTCATAATTTTCTGCAGCCAGAGCGGCACCTCCAACTCCTGCTCTCTTTCCCTGTCCACCACTGGAAAACCTACCCATCCAGAAACAATACCATAATCGAGTATTCCTCCGGAGGCTCAGACTTGTATAGCTCCCAGTAAAAGGCCTCAAATATCTCATGGACCTTCTCTGGAGCAGAACCCCCCCCCCCCACCCACCCCAAGTCCTTTAACCTGAGTTATCTCCACATCAGGAAGCACACCACTTTCCCCGTCAACACCAACTCAAACTTCACTTGGAGCATCTTCCTGTCTGCTAACAGCTCTGCCATTGGAGCAGCACACAAGCTTCAAAAAAGCGTTTGAACATGTGAAGTGGGAGTACTTTTTTGAGGTGCTGGGGCTGTTTGGCTTTGGGCCCCAAATTAATTTTGTGAATTTGGCTTTGTACAGAGCCCCCACTGCGAGCATTCAAACCAACACATTAAGTTTGGGGTATTTTAGATTGTGTAGGGGTACAGGACAGGGATGTCCACTTTCCCCATTACTATTTGCTTTGGCAATTGAACCGCTGGCCATCGCACTTGGGTTGTCGGCTGGGTGGAAGGGTATAGAGAAGGGGTGTAGAACATAGAACATAGAACGATACAGCGCAGTACAGGCCCTTCGGCCCACGATGTTGCACCGACATGGGAAGTCAAAAAACAAAAGCCATCTAATCTACACTATGCCATTATCATCCATATGCTTATCCAATAAACTTTTAAATGCCCTCAATGTTGGCGAGTTCACTACTGTTGCAGGTAGGGCATTCCACGGCCTCACCACTCTTTGCGTAAAGAACCTACCTCTGACCTCTGTCCTATATCTATTACCCCTCAGTTTAAGGCTATGTCCCCTCGTGCCAGCCATTTCCATCCACGGGAGAAGGCTCTCACTGTCCACCCTATCTAACCCCCTGATCATTTTGTATGCCCCTATTAAGTCTCCTCTTAACCTTCTTCTCTCTAACGAAAACAACCTCAAGTCCATCAGCCTTTCCTCATAAGATTGTCCCTCCATACCAGGCAACATCCTGGTAAATCTCCTCTGCACCCGCTCCAAAGCTTCCACGTCCTTCCTATAATACGGTGACCAGAACTGTATGCAATACTCCAAATGCGGCCGTACCAGAGTTTTGTAACATGACCTCATGACTCCGGAACTCAATCCCTCTACCAATAAAGGCCAACACTCCATAGGCCTTCTTCACAACCCTATCAACCTGGGTGGCAACTTTCAGGGATCTATGTACATGGACACCTAGATCCCTCTGCTCATCCACACTTCCAAGAACTTTACCATTAGCCAAATATTCCGCATTCCTGTTATTCCTTCCAAAGTGAATCACCTCACACTTCTCTACATTAAACTCCATTTGCCACCTCTCAGCCCAGCTCTGCAGCTTATCTATGTCCCTCTGTAACCTGCTACATCCTTCCACACTGTCGACAACACCACCGACTTTAGTGTCGTCTGCAAATTTACTCACCCACCCTTCTGCGCCCTCCTCTAGATCATTGATAAAAATGACAAACAGCAACGGCCCCAGAACAGATCCTTGTGGTACGCCACTTGTAACTGAACTCCATTCTGAACATTTCCCATCAACCACCACCCTCTGTCTTCTTTCAGCTAGCCAATTTCTGATCCACATCTCTAAATCACCCTCAATCCCCAGCCTCCGTATTTTCTGCAATAGCCCACCGTGGGGAACCTTATCAAACGCTTTACTGAAATCCATATACACCACATCAACTGCTCTACCCTCGTCTACCTGTTCAGTCACCTTCTCAAAGAACTCGATAAGGTTTGTGAGGCATGACCTACCCTTCACAAAGCCATGCTGACTATCCCTAATCATATTATTCCTATCTAGATGATTATAAATCTTGTCTCTTATAATCCCCTCCAAGACTTTACCCACAACAGACATGAGGCTCACCGGTCTATAGTTGCCGGGGTTGTCTCTACTCCCCTTCTTGAACAAAGGGACCACATTTGCTATCCTCCAGTCCTCTGGCACTATTCCTGTAGCCAATGATGACATAAAAATCAAAGCCAAAGGCCCAGCAATCTCTTCCCTGGCTTCCCAGAGAATCCTAGGATAAATCCCATCAGGCCCCGGGGACTTATCTATTTTCAGCCTGTCCAGAATTGCCAACATCTTTTCCCTACGTACCTCAATGCCATCTATTCTAATAGCCTGGGCCTCAGCATTCTCCTCCACAACATTATCTTTTTCCTGAGTGAATACTGACGAAAAATATTCATTTAGTATCTCGCCTATCTCTTCAGACTCCACACACAACTTCCCATCCCTGTCCTTGACTGGCCCTACTCTTACCCTAGTCATTCTTTTATTCCTGACATACCTATAGAAAGCTTTTGGGTTTTCCTTGATCCTACCTGCCAAATACTTCTCATGTCCCCTCCTTGCTCGTCTTAGCTCTCTCTTTAGATCCTTCCTCGCTACCTTGTAACTATCAAGCGCCCCAACTGAAACTTCACTCCTCATCTTCACATAGGCCTCCTTCTTCCTCTTAACAAGAGATTCCACTTCTTTGGTAAACCACGGTTCCCTCGCTCGACGCCTTCCTCCCTGCCTGACCGGTACGTACTTATCAAGAACACGCAGTCGCTGTTCCTTAAACAAGCTCCACATATCCAGTGTGCCCAACATTTGCAGCCTACTTCTCCAACCTATCCCCCCCAAGTCATGTCTAATGGCATCATAATTGCCCTTCCCCCAGCTATAACTCTTGCCCTGCGGGGTATACTTATCCCTTTCCATCACTAACGTAAACATCACCGAATTGTGGTCACTGTCCCCAAAGTGCTCACCTACCTCCAAATCTAACACCTGGCCTGGTTCATTACCCAAAACCAAATCCAATGTGGCCTCTCCTCTTGTTGGCCTGTCAACATATTGTGTCAGGAAACCCTCCTGCACACATTGTACAAACAACGACCCATCTAATGTACTCGAACTATATCTTTTCCAGTCAATATTTGGAAAGTTAAAGTCTCCCATAATAACTACCCTGTTACTTTTGCTCTTATCCAGAATCATCTTCGCCATCCTTTCCTCTACATCCCTAGAACTATTTGGAGGCCTATAGAAAACTCCCAACAGGGTGACCTCTCCTTTCCTGTTTCTAACCTCAGCCCATACTACCTCGGAAGAAGAGTCCCCATCTAGCATCCTCTCCGCCACCGTAATACTGTTTTTGACTAGCAGCGCCACACCTCCCCCTCTTTTGCCTCCTTCTCTGAGCTTACTAAAACACCTAAACCCCGGAACCTGCAACAACCATTCCTGTCCCTGCTCTATCCATGTCTCCGAAATGGCCACAACATCGAAGTCCCAGGTACCAACCCATGCTGCCAGTTCCCCTACCTTATTTCGTATACTCCTGGCATTGAAGTAGACACACTTCAAACCACCTACCTGAACACTGGCCCCCTCCTGCGAAGTCAATTCTGTGCTCCTGACCTCTATACTCTCAATCTCTCGTACCCTAAAACTACAATCCAGGTTCCCATGCCCCTGCTGTATTAGTTTAAACCCCCCCAAAGAGCACTAACAAATCTCCCCCCAGGATATTTATGCCCCTCAGGTTCAAATGTAGACCATCCTGTCTGTAGAGGTCCCACCTTCCCCAGAAAGAGCCCCAGTTATCCAGAAATCTGAATCCCTCCCGCCTGCACCATCCCTGTAGCCACGTGTTTAATTGCTCTCTCTCCCTATTCCTCATCTCATTATCACGTGGCGCGGGCAACAACCCAGAGATAACAACTCTGTTTGTTCTCGTTCTGAGCTTCCATCCTAGCTCCCTGAAAGCCTGCCTGACATCCTTGTCCCCTTTCCTACCTATGTCGTTAGTGCCAATGTGGACCACGACTTGGGGCTGCTCCCCCTCCCCCTTAAGGACCCGGAAAACACGATCCGAGACATCACGTACCCTTGCACCTGGGAGGCAACATACCAAACGTGAGTCTCTCTCGCTCCCACAAAATCTCCTATCTGTGCCCCTGACTATTGAGTCCCCAATTACTAATGCTCTGCTCCTCTCCCCCCTTCCATTCTACGCAACAGGGACAGACTCCGTGCCAGAGGCCCGTACCCCATGGCTTACCCCTGGTAGGTCCCCCCCCCACAAGTATCCAAAGCGGTATACTTGTTACTCAGGGGAACGACCGCAGGGGATCCCTGCACTGACTGCTTCTTCCCAGTCCCTCGTACAGTTACCCATCTATCTCCAATGTTTGGTGTAACTAATTCCCTGAAGCTGCTATCTATGACCCCCTCTGCCTCCCGAATGATCCGAAGTTCATCCAACTTCAGCTCCAGTTCCCTAACTCGGTCTTGGAGGAGCTGGAGATGGCTGCACTTCCTGCAGGTAAAATCAGCAGGGACACTAATGGCATCCCTCACCTCAAACATCCTGCAGGAGGAACATTGCACTCCCTTCCCTGCCATCCCTCTTAACCTCCAACCAAGATCTAGTTAATAAATAAAGAATTTTTAAAAAAAAATAATAATAATATGGCACTTAC
Organism: Scyliorhinus torazame; assembly: GCF_047496885.1. NCBI lineage: Eukaryota > Metazoa > Chordata > Chondrichthyes > Carcharhiniformes > Scyliorhinidae > Scyliorhinus > Scyliorhinus torazame. Next base: position 260,875,734 of record NC_092708.1, read on the forward strand.
CTCACACCAATGGGTCTTATTATTAGGTTAGAGGAGGAGGGTGGGTGGGAGACACTACACGTGTAGTGTCTCGGGTTTCCTCTCCACCAGAATTTATTGGTTTGGTGGGGGGGGCCTTCCCAGAAGTCCACGGGTCAAACTTCCGTTTCCCACCTTATATTAAAAAAATATAACAAAATAAAACAGAAAAAGAAGAACAGAAACGGGACCAGGTAAGTGTTTTTAAAGTAAAAACTTACCTCCCAGAAGTCCCTTGCGCACCGCTCCCGCCGAAATCCAAAGGCCTGCTCCTGCAAAGGTAAGTGCTTTTAAAGTAAAAACTTACCTCTCAGAAGTCCCTTGCGCACCGCTCCCGCCGAAATCCAAAGGCCTGCTCCTGCAAAGGTAAGTGCTTTTAAAGTAAAAACTTACCTCCCAGAAGTCCCTTGCGCACCGCTCCCGCCGAAATCCAAAGGCCTGCTCCTGCAAAGGTAAGTGCTTTTAAAGTAAAAACTTACCTCCCAGAAGTCCCTTGCGCACCGCTCCCGCCGAAATCCAAAGGCCTGCTCCCTGCAAAGGTAAGTGCTTTTAAAGTAAAAACTTACCTCCCAGAAGTCCCTTGCGCACTGCTCCCGCCGAAATCCAAAGGCCTGCTCCTGCAAAGGTAAGTGCTTTTAAAGTAAAAACTTACCTCCCAGAAGTCCCTTGCGCACCGCTCCCACCGAAATCCAAAGGCCTGCTCCTGCAAAGGTAAGGGATTTTAAAGTAAAAACTTACCTCCCAGAAGTCCCTTGCGCACCGCTCCCGCCGAAATCCAAAGGCCTGCTCCTGCAAAGGTAAGTGCTTTTAAAGTAAAAACTTACCTCCCAGAAGTCCCTTGCGCACCGCTCCCACCGAAATCCAAAGGCCTGCTCCTGCAAAGGTAAGGGTTTTTAAAGTAAAAACTTACCTCCCAGAAGTCCCTTGCGCACCGCTCCCACCGAAATCCCAGATACCTCAAGGATGGAATCCATCAACTTCCGCTACTCCGCTCTACCAGACTTAACTTTAAGAACTTTAATTGAAACTAGCTCCACCCTGATGACCGTCTTCAGTGTTTCCCAGAACGTGGAAGGTGAGACCTCCTCATTCTTATTAAACTCCACACTCGTTCCAATAGCGGAAGCTATCTTCTCACAAACTCCTTGTCTGCAAACAACAACATATCCAACCTCCATGAAATGAGCGCAGCCCATTTCCAAACACATATCCACGTAGTGTGCAGCGTGGTCAGATATTACAATTGCTAAATACTCCGCTCCCACAACCGCAGGGAGTAGCGACTTACCCACTACAAATGAATCAGTACAGGAGTAGACACGATGTACATGTGAAATGAAGGAAAACTCTTTCTCCCTCTGGTGTCTGAATCTCCATGTTTCCACCCCCCCATCTGCTCCATAAATACTAGCAGCTCCTTCGCCATCCACAATGTCACAAAGGACTTGGGCACGACCTATCTAGCCTGGGATCGAACACACAATTGAAGTTTCCCCCCCCGCCCCCGATGATTAACTGATGTGAGTCAACGTCGGGGATGGCCGCCAGAACCCTCTTGTTATAACCTGCCTGCTTACCATTGGCTGGGGACTAATGACAATCCCACAATCCTGTGGGAGTATGAGCTTCCCCAATGAGGGGGGGCGGAGAAACCATTAGTAAACTCCAAGTATAAATAAAGCTGGCCAGTTTGGAACCAGCAGGAAGTTGCTGCTGCTGTTATATATATATGTTATTGTAAATAAATGTTCTTACTTTGTATCCTTAAAACTCATGCTGGATTCTTCGTGGCTCTCACAAAACTGGCGACGAGGGTTAAAGTGAATAGCTGTCTACACTTCTGAAGCCACCTCCCTGGATTTTTGTTGGATACAGGTTGGAAGTTGTTTTCTATGATACCATGCCTCTGTACGGACGTTTGGATGTTTTTGATGCTGCGCTGGAAACCTGGAACCAGTACACACAACTGATGCGTTACTATTTCCGGGCAAACAATATCACCGAAAACGAGTGCCAGGTGGTCATATTGATCACCGCCTGCGGCCCGCATACGTTTGGGGTGATTAGGAGCCTTACATACCCAGCTGCGCCGTGATTTTCTATCCAGGCCACGCAGGATTGCGGAGTACTGTGACTATGGTGAGACCTTGTCAGAAATGTTACGCGACCGTTTGGTTTGCGGTATTAACAATGCGGCCACCCAGAGAAAGTTGTTAGCTGAGCCACCATTGACTTTTCAACAGGCCATTCAAATAGTATTGTCCCGAGAGAGCGCAGAACAAGGAGTGCAGGAGCTACAGGGAATGGAAGTGCATGCCTTGGGGCGCAACCCCTTCCATCCGAAAACATCCCCCCGCACTCCTGCGGTACCTTGGGCGAGGCGACGTCCGGACCGACGCCAGTGGCCGTCGGACATTCCTCCCCGAAGGGAGCCTTCTCCAGAACCAATGGATGAGGAGCCATGTCCATGTCAGACTTGTAGGCGCCGACCCCGTCGCAGACGCCGGTCCTGGGGGCGTCAGAGGCGCCGTCGTTCCGACCGAAACTGGGACCAGCCCAAAGGTCGTACCTTCCATGTGGATGAACCTACGGCGACTACTCTTGAGGACGTGGAGACAGAGGACGACTGCCTGCAGCTGCATTGTGTGGCAGCTCCCCGTGTGGCCCCCATTAAGGTGACAGTACGGGTCAATGGGCACCCGCTTGAGATGGAGTTGGACACCAGCGCAGCGGTCTCTGTGATCGCCCAGAGGACATTCGACCGCATCAAGCAGGGTAGACAGACCTTTGCATTATCCGACTCACAGGCCAGGTTGGCCACCTACACGGGGGAACCACTGGACATTGCAGGAACTACAATGATCCCTGTTGTTTATGGACGCCAGGAGTGGCGTTTCCCACTTATCGTGGTGCGCGGCCATGGGCCCAGCCTGTTGGGTCGGGACTGGTTGCGCCATTTGCGGTTGCAATGGCAGCACATCCTCCAAACAGTTTCTGGAGGGTTGACTGAGGTGCTAGGACGATACCCAGATGTATTCCAGCCTGGTTTGGGGAAAATAAAAGGGGCCGTAGCCCATATCCAAGTCGAACCAGGAGCCATGCCGCGCTATTTCCGGGCACGCCTGGTGCCTTACGCCTTGCTCGAGAAGGTAGAAGGGGAGCTCACTCGTTTGGAGAGTTTGGGTATTATCAGGCCCGTCCGTTTTGCTGACTGGGCAGCACCAATTGTACCTGTAATGAAGCCAGATGCCACAGTGCGCTTGTGTGACGACTATAAACTTACAGTGAATACGGCTTCCCGACTCGACGGATATCCAATGCCTCGCATAGAGGATCTCTACGCGAAGCTTGCAGGTGGACTCTCGTTCACAAAATTAGATATGAGTCACGCCTACCTGCACTTGGAGCTGGACCTTGCCTCCCGACCATATGTAACGATTAATACACACCGGGGCCTGTATGAATATACATGTTTGCCCTTTGGAGTATCCTCTGCCTGCGCAATTTTTCAACGTGTTATGGAGGGAATTTTGAGAGGTTTACCACGTGTTGCTGTCTACTTAGATGACGTTTTTGATTACAGGGCCGTCGGAGCAGGAACATTTGGAAAATCTGGAGGCTGTCCTTAGACGCTTTTCGGAGGCTGGAGTCCGTTTACGTTGCACAAAGTGTGCATTTCAGGCTAAGGAAGTAGTCTACCTAGGTTATCGGGTGGACCGCGAAGGTTTACACCCCGTCGCAGAGAAGGTGCGCGCAATTCAAAAGGCCCCCGCCCCGACTGACACTTCGCATCTTTGTTCTTTTCTCGGTCTCGTAGACTATTACGGGAAGTTCCTCCCCAATCTGGCAACTACGCTGGCCCGATTGCACCTTCTGCTAAAGTGGGTTCCTGGCGTAATCTTTTGCCAAACGGGCCCTATATCTTACCAGGTGCAAGGCCAGGGTCGTCTCCATCGCAAACATGTAGACCACGTTCGGTCCAGAAGCCTATTCCCTCAAAAGATTCCCCGCCCCCGGAGCTCATTTCTACTGCCGCAGAGATCAGAGACAAGGGAAGGTAGTCCTCACAATCTTCCACTGGTGCCTCAATCGAAGCCGGCACAGGTCGTTACAGAACCGAATGGAGATAGAGACGCTGACATGACGGAGGCAGCAGACCCTGACTCCGAGATGGAGACACAGGACGCATCAGAGGGGGAATCCTCGGGTCCACGGGCTGTGGATGTACAACCGTTGCGCCGTTCGTCACGGAAGCGCCGGTCTCCGTCTCGTTACACGCCGCCTGATCCAGCGCCGTGTGCAAATGGTGTCCGGCCTGCGGCAAAATGAGTCCGACGCCCTCATTCGCCAGGGTCTTTGGTGGATTCCTTGGACTTTGGGGGGGGAGGGGTGTTATAACCTGCCTGCTTACCATTGGCTGGGGACTAATGACAATCCCACAATCCTGTGGGAGTATGAGCTTCCCCAATGAGGGGGGCGGAGAAACCATTAGTAAACTCCAAGTATAAATAAAGCTGGCCAGTTTGGAACCAGCAGGAGAGAGTGTGCAGCAAGGGAAGTTGCGTTATATATATATGTTATTGTAAATAAATGTTATTACTTTGTATCCTTCAAACTCATGCTGGATTCTTCGTGGCCCTCACAAAACCTCTTGATAAAGTCTGTATCATCCCAACATGTATATGTTCACCAAGACGGCCAGAGCACCCGCCAACATCCCACTCGCTGTCACATATCTCCCCCTGAATCCACCAAAGTATTAGTCACAGAAGGTCATCTACGATTGCTCAGCACCTCGGCCTCCCTTGTCCTCGCGTCAAAACTCGAATAGAACACTTTCCCCACCCACCCCTTCCACAGCCTTGTCTGGTCTTGAAGTCTCAGATGAGTATCCTGCAAGAAAATCACATCTGCCTTCAAACTCTTGAGATGGGCAAACAGCCAGGATCTTTTAAATGGCTCATTTAACCCCCTCATGTTCCATGTAGCCAGTCTGATTGGTGGCCTCTGGGCCCTATCAATAAAATGATCAGCCATATTCCATCCGCAAGGATGTCCGACAAGGCCCCAACTCGCATCGGCTCCAAGCCCACCCAAGGTGGACCTGACACCCCCCTTAAACCAATACATCACAAAGAAACATTGGCACTCTGTCCCTCCCCCTGTGACTCCTCCTCCACCCCCTCACCCTGCCCCCGATCAACAAACAAACACTCCACTCAACTCCCACCAACCCCTCCTCCGGGTGCTAAGGTTTCCTCCCACTGTCCAAAGATGTACATGTTAGGTTGATTGGCTATGCTAAATTGCCCCTTAGTGTCCAAAAGGCTAGGTGGGGTTATTGGGTTATGGGGATGGGGTGGAGGCATGGGCTTAAGTAGGGTGCTCTTTCCAAGGGCCGGTGCAGACTCGATGGCCCAAATGGCCTCCTTCTGAACTGTAAATTTTATGATTCTATGACACCACATTTCCACCTGGTGCACATCTTCCAAACCCATGATCACTTGCATCTAGAAGGTCAAGGGGAGCAGATACCTGGGAATCCCACCATCTGGAAATTCCTCTCCAAGTCACTCACCATCCTGACTTGGAAATATATCGCTGTTCGTTCACTGTCGCTGGGGCAAAATCCTGGAACTCCCCCCGAACTGTGGGAGCATCGTGAATTGGGTGTGCTGGCTGTGGCTACTAACACTCCTGACATACAAATGTACTTAAGACCATAAGACCATAAGACATAGGAGTGGAAGTAAGGCCATTCGGCCCATCGAGTCCACTCCACCATTCAATCATGGCTGATTTCAACTCCATTTACCCGCTCTCTCTCCATAGCCCTTAATTCCTTGAGAAATCAAGAATTTATCAACTTCTGTCTTAAAGACACTCAACGTTCCGGCCTCCACCGCCCTCTGTGGCAATGAATTCCACAGACCCACCACTCTCTGGCTGAAGAAATTTCTCCTCATCTCTGTTCTAAAGTGACTCCCTTTTATTCTAAGGCTGTGCCCCCGGGTCCTAGTCTCCCCTGCTAATGGAAACAACTTCCCTACATCCACCCTATCTAAGCCATTCATTATCTTGTAAGTTTCTATTAGATCTCCCCTCAACCTCCTAAACTCCAATGAATATAATCCCAGGATCCTCAGACGTTCATCGTATTTTAGGCCTACCATTCCTGGGATCATCCGTGTGAATCTCCGCTGGACCCGCTCCAGTGCCAGTATGTCCTTCCTGAGGTGTGGGGCCCAAAATTGCTCACAGTATTCTAAATGGGGCCTAACTAATGCTTTATAAAGCTTCAGAAGTACATCCCTGCTTTTATATTCCAAGCCTCTTGAGATGAATGACAACATTGCATTTGCTTTCTTATTTACGGACTCAACCTGCAAGTTTACCTTTAGAGAATCCTGGACTAGGACTCCCAAGTCCCTTTGCACTTCAGCATTATGAATTTTGTCACCGTTTAGAAAATAGTCCATGCCTCTATTCTTTTTTCCAAAGTGCACGACCTCGCACTTGCCCACGTTGAATTTCATCAGCCATTTCTTGGACCACTCTCCTAAACTGTCTAAATCTTTCTGCAGCCTCCCCACCTCCTCCATACTACCTGCCCCTCCACCTATCTTTGTATCATCGGCAAACTTAGCCAGAATGCCCCCAGTCCCGTCATCTAGATCGTTAATATATAAAGAGAACAGCTGTGGCCCCAACACTGAACCCTGCGGGACACCACTCGTCACCGGTTGCCATTCCGAAAAAGAACCTTTTATCCCAACTCTCTGCCTTCTGCCTGACAGCCAATCGTCAATCCATGTTAGCACCTTGCCTCGAATACCATGGGCCCTTATTTTACTCAGCAGTCTCCCGTGAGGCACCTTATCAAAGGCCTTTTGGAAGTCAAGATAGATAACATCCATTGGCTCTCCTTGGTCTAACCTATTTGTTATCTCTTCAAAGAACTCTAACAGGTTTGTCAGGCACGACCTCCCCTTACTAAATCCATGCTGACTTGTCCTAATCCGACCCTGCACTTCCAAGAATTTAAAAATCTCATCCTTAACAATGGATTCTAGAATCTTGCCAACAACCGAGGTTAGGCTAATTGGCCTATAATTTTCCATCTTTTTCCTTGTTCCCTTCTTGAACAGGGGGGTTACAACAGCGATTTTCCAATCCTCTGGGACTTTCCCTGACTCCAGTGACTTTTGAAAGATCATAACTAACGCCTCCACTATTTCTTCAGCTATCTCCTTTAGAACTCTAGGATGTAGCCCATCTGGGCCCGGGGATTTATCAATTTTTAGACCTCTTAGTTTCTCTAGCACTTTCTCCTTTGTGATGGCTACCATATTCAACTCTGCCCCCTGACTCTCTGGAATTGTTGGGATATTACTCATGTCTTCTACTGTGAAGACTGACGCAAAGTACCTATTCAGTTCCTCAGCTATTTCCTTGTCTCCCATCACAAAATTACCAGCGTCATTTTGGAGCGGCCCAATGTCAACTGTTGCCTCCCATTTGTTTTTAATGTATTTAAAGAAGCTTTTACTATTATTCCTAATGTTACTGGCTAGCCTACCTTCAAATTTGATCCTCTCTTTCCTTATTTCTCTCTTTGTTATCCTCTGTTTGTTTTTGTAGTCTTCCCAATCTTCTGACTTCCTACTACTCTTTGCCACATTATAGGCTTTCTCTTTTGCTTTGATGCATTCCCTAACTTCCTTTGTCAGCCATGGCTGCCTAATCCCCCCTCTGATAACCTTTCTTTTCTTTGGGATGAACCTCTGTACTGTGTCCTCAATTACTCCCAGAAACTCATGCCATTGCTGTTCTACTGTCTTTCCCAATAGGCTCTACTCCCAGTTGATTTTCGCCAGTTCTTCCCTCATGCCCCTGTAGTTACCTTTATTTAACTGTAACACTGTTACATCTGATTCTACCTTCTTTCTTTCAAATTGGAGATTGAATTCGACCATATTATGATCACTGCCTCCTAAGTGCTCCCTTACTTTAAGATCTTTAATCAAGTCTGGGTCATTACATAACACTAAGTCCAGAATGGCCTGTTCCCTCGTGGGCTCCATCACAAGCTGTTCCAAAAAGCCCTCCTGTAAACATTCAATGAATTCCCTTTCCTTGGGTCCACTGGCAGCATTATTTACCCAGTCCACCTGCATATTGAAGTCCCCCATGATCACTGTGACCTTGCCTTTCTGACATGCACTTTCTATTTCGTGGTGCATTTCTATACTTCTATGATTCAGAGAAAAATAAGGCCAAGAGGAAAGAGACCATCTCTCAGAATCACCTCAAAGCGATGTATGCAGAATGAATGAAATGCAGTGACTGTTACTGCCCACCAATTTTGCAATCAGCACAAAGCTGAATAGCTAGTTGATCAGTATTAATCAGGACACAAGAAGAACTGCCTGCGCTTCTTCAAATATGGGCGTGGGAACTTTAGCATCCACCTCACAGCATCTCCTTAGTCCTGTACGTTGTGTCCGCCTGGGACACTGCCAGATCCTGGAGGAGGGCTTGATCTCACCGTCTTCTGGCTAAGACAAGGGTGCTGTCAACTGATTCAAGCTGACACAGCTCACCATACCTGTAATACTAAATAAGGTCAGAAATAGCCTGATGTTTTCCAATTCCTCCCATTCTTTTTCATTGCACAGGAAATGGATGCAAGGAGACAAATTACTCTCCAACACTAAAGCCAAGTAACAAGTATTCAAAATGATCCTTAGGAGTGAGTTATGGCAAACTATTTGATTGTGTAAGGCAATGCAGCCAAGCACTGTCTTCAGCTGATTCCATCTCTTCCAGCCAAAGTCACTGGACAGCAGTCAGAGGGCTGATTTGTTCCCTTTCTTGAGTACGGAAACCAATTGCAGCACCCTTGCATCCAGATTATGTTACTCAAGACTGACTGAAGATTGGACCTGGTAACTTATTCGCTCAGTTTTACACTGGCTGGCAAATATACCACTCGAGTCTCTAGAGGAAATTGATCCAGCCATTTTTAAAAATGTAAATTCTAAAAAAGTATTTTCTGCTGAATGATTCCAGAATTTCATTATGATCATACAGATATATTGCTCTCTATTGACTTCCAGATACTTGTGAAGTCATTTAAACATGGATGATGAGGTAACAAGTGGACCCGTTAACCTCTGGGGCCAGTTCTCAGACTAGATTGATGGACTGAATGTCTGCTCTGTCTGTACGTAGTTGAACAGGGCAGTCATTGCCCCCTTCCTCATGGCCATAAGGACAGAGCACAAGACAGTCCATGGTTCAACACTTTTTAATTTAATTGAATGCTCAGCACTTTGGGACATCCTGAGGTTGTGAAAGACACTACGTAAAGTACTTTCTTTCTAACTCAGAGATGCCAAAAGCATGGCCAATGTGGCTAATAGTTATGTTAAATTATTGCAGTAATAGCCCATAAATTTGCAACACTTATTTAGAATCAAAAGGGAAAAATGCACATTGTGCCAAGCTTGTTCTGAGTTTGGTATTTATTTTGCTGAATGCGTTTATGCCAGTTCTTTGGTATTACACATGGCTTGACTTCGAGTTTGAATGTTTTAAATTTTAACTTTTTAGATAAATGCTGAATATTTATTTTCTTGTTTCCTCTGACAGCCAGATTATTTGTTTTCCCCAACCACTGTTCTGAAACGTCAGAGAGGAAACTGCTTTGATTTCAGCAACCTGCTCTGCTCATTATTGATCGGCACGGGGTTTGATGCATATTGTGTCAGTGGATATGCCATCAAGGAAATGTGTCTGGTGGATGAAACAAGGGAAATCTGTCCTCTGCTGAAAGAAACTGATCAAGTAAGGAGCAAACTTTGCACAACTAATTATCCCGATCACTGGCCAAATTGCTAGTGTGGGAATATGTTACAATGGGCCAGCAAACAGGTGATACTATGCTCTTCTGAGGTTGGGGCATGTTTTTGCATGAGTGTGGACACAGCTTTCCTCTGTATCTAACCATTGTTAGGCAAAGTAAATAAAGTTGCCGTAGTTCCAAATGACCATAGGCTGCTTTCCCCTTGAGGGGGAGAGGTAGTGATTTTGTCATGTGAGAATACCTTTAAGAAATGGGTGTTTATAAAAATATCTGTAGTGGATGTACCTTTAAGAAATGGGTGTTTATTAGCGATGTCAGAGTGTGGGTGGAGCTGGGCTGTCTATCTGCTTTTACTTTCGCTTTAGGCTGTTTGCTACAGGGTGCGTTTAGTTTTGTTTTAGATTTGGAAAAGCTGCAATCACAGCAAGATGTGTATGAATCTCTGTAAGCTTATGAATGTTCATTTGGTGATTTCAAAGTGGTAACTGCTCTCAGTAGTGAAGTTAAACCTGAGGTCTTTCTGGAAAGAGGGTTCTTTTGTCTTATGGATGTTGCGAGGAATGATTAAGAGTTACTTAGAGAGTACTGTATTTTTGGAGGGATTTATTGGTGTTGATAGTTGTTAAGATGTTTACTGTGGGTTTATAAAGTGTTAACTGGTTTCATAAATAAAGTGTTTTAATTTAAAAGTTCTGTAGAGTTCTGTTGCATCCACCTGCAGAGTAGGGCCGTGTGCTCCCCATAACCATAATCTATTCAAAGTGTGGGTCAGGTGAACTCCATGATACATTTTGGATCTCTCTAAACCCTGGCCCATAACAATTTAACCTGATGATTACCACACCTCAGGCAGAGGGTAAGGTTGAGAAGATGGAGCCTTCATGAATAAGCCGGTACAGGAATTGAACTCAGGCTGTTGGTCTTGCTCTGCATCACAAACTAGCTGTCCAGCCAACTACAACTTTCCTCTGTATCTAACCTTTGTTACCCAGAGGGTGTTTAATGGGACAGTGTATCCAGCTTATCTAAATCAAACACATGTAATACCCAAACCTGGAGGGGTTGCAGTTTGATCCAATAGTGTAAATGGAGCTTTATACTGTGCTATCCCGTGTTATAGCTACCTTTGGAGTGTTTGATTGGACAATGTACAGAGAGCATTACTGTCCCACAATGCGCTTTATTCTACCTAATTTGTGCTGGATCTACATTGGAGTGTTTGATGGAATATTGTAGATGGAACTTTATTCTATATATAATGTATGCCCTACCTAGCTGGATGAGTTTGATGGGACAGTGTAGAGGGAACTTATAATATATATAAAAGTGATGTATGGGACTGGAAGATTCTCCACCGTCCACTGCCGGTAGCGAGTTTCCTGATCTGGCAAAATAATAGAATGTCAGTCAAAAGACAGGATTGGTGCCTTTTCCAATGCTCTTGTCCCCCGTCTGGCGGTGGCAGCCAGTTACATGCCCCGTGCCAGCGGGAAGATGCAAATGGATAATTTGCATCAATTTGCATCCGATTAATAGGCTCGAATCTGGATTCTTCTTTTTTTTTAAGAATAATTTTTATTGAAGTTTTCACAAAATATCAACAACAAAATGAAAAAGGAACCCAATAGAATTAAATACAAACAAAATAAAACAACCCCCGTGCCCCCCTCCCCTATACATAAATAATAAATTAACACCCCGAATTAACACATAGCAACAGATCCCCCAGTGTAGACAAACAAAACTAAAGTAGAACCCCCCCCCCGGTTGCTGCTGCTGCTGACCATTGTCTACCGTTCTGCCAGGAAGTCCAAGAACGGTTGCCACCGCCTGAAAAACCCTTGCACCGAGCCCCTTAAGGCAAATTTCACCCTCTCCAATTTAATAAACCCCGCCATGTCGTTGATCCAGGATTCCACGCTTGGGGGCCTCGCATCCTTCCACTGAAGAAGAATCCTTCACCGGGCTACCAGGGACGCAAAGGCAAGAATACCGGCCTCTTTCGCCTTCTGCTCTCCCGGCTCCCCTGCAACCCCAAATATTGCGAGCCACCAGCCCGGTTTGACCCTGGATCCTACCACCCTCGACAACATCCTTGCTACGCCCTTCCAAAACTCCTGCAGCGCTGGGAATGCCCAGAACATATGGGTGTGGTTTGCTGGGCTCCCTGAGCACCTAACATACCTTTCCTCACCCCCAAAAAACCGGCTCATCCTTGTTCCGGTCATGTGTGCCCTGTGCAGCACCTTAAACTGTATGAGGCTGAGCCTCGCGCACCAAGAGGAAGAGTTCACCCTCCCAAGGGCATCTGCCCACGCCCCCTCCTCGATCTCCACCCCCAACTCCTCCTTCCACTTACCTTTCAACTCCACCACCGAGGCCTACTCCTCCTCCTGCATCACCAGGTAAGTTGCCGAGATCTTCCCCTCTCCAACCTACCCCCCCGAGAGCACCCTGTCCTGTACCGTGCGTGGCAGCAGCAGCGGGAATTCCACCACTTGCCGCCTGGCAAACGCCCTTACCTGTAGATACCTAAAGGTGTTCCCCGGGGGGAGCCCATACTTCTCCTCCAGCTCACCCAGGCTCGCGAACTTCCCATCCACAAACAGGCCCCCCAACCTGTGCCACCCCAAAAACCCTCCATCTATTCTCCCTGGGACAAACCGGTGGTCCCCCCGTATTGGGGTCCACACCGAGGCCCACACTTCCGCCCTGTGCTGCCTCCACTGCCCCCAGATTTTGAGGGTAGCCACCACCACCGGGCTAGTGGTATACCTCATTGGAGGGAGTGGCAGCGGTGCCGTTGCCAGCGCCTCCAGACTCGTACCCTCACAAGACGCCGTCTCCAGCCTCTTCCATGCAGCCCCCTCCATCACCCACTTGCGCACTATCGCCACATTGGCGGCCCAGTAGTACCCACAGAGGTTGGGCATGCCAGCACACCCCCATCCTTACTCCGCTCCAGGAATACCCTTCTCACCCTCGGAGTTCCTCGCGCCCACACAAACCCCGTTATGTTCCTGTTGACCCGCCTAAAGAAGGCCTTCGGGATAAGAATGGGGAGGCACTGGAACAGGAACAAAAACCTTGGGAGCACCGTCATCGTAACTGACTGCGCCCGACCCGCCAGGGACAGCGGCAACGCGTCCCACCTCTTAAACTCCTCCTCCATTTGCTCCACTAGCCTCGTGAAATTAAGTCTATGCAGGGCCCCCCAGCTCCTGGCCACCTGGACCCCCAAATACCTGAAGCTCCTCTCCGCCCTTTTTAGTGGGAGCTTGCCAATCCCCCTCCTGGCCCCCTGGGTGAAACACGAACAACTCGCTCTTCCCCATGTTGAGCTTGCACCGTGAGAAATCCCCGAACTCCCTGAGGATCCTCATTACCTCCGGCATTCCCCCCACCGGGTCCGCCACATAAAGCAACATGTCGTCCGCATAGAGCGACACCCGATGCTCCTCCCCACCCCGCACCAACCCCCTCCAGTTCCTCGACTCCCTCAGTGCCATAGCCAGGGGTTCAATCGTCAGTGCGAAGAGCAGGGGGGACAGGGGACACACGTGCCTCGTCCCTCGATGCAACCGAAAGTACTCAGACCTCCTCTTTTCGTGGCCACACTCGCAATCGGGACCTCGTACAACAGCCTAACCCACCTGACAAACCCCTCTCCAAACCCAAACCTCTTCAGCACCTCCCACAAGTACCCCCACTCTACCCTATCAAAAGCCTTCTCAGCGTCAATCGCCACCACTATTTCCACCTCCCCCTCCCTTACCGGCATCATAATAACGTTCAGGAGCCTCCGCACATTCGCGTTCAACTGCATCCCCTTCACGAACCCTGTCTGGTCTTCGTGGATCACCTGCGGCACCCAGTCCTCAATTCTCATGGCTAAGACCTTCGCCAGCACCTTGGCATCTACATTTAACAACAAAATCGGCCTGTAAGACCCACATTTCAGGGGATCCTTGTCCCGCTTCAGGATCAAGGAGATCAGTGCCCGGGACATCGTCGGGGGCAAAGCCCCCCCTCCCTTGCCTCATTGAAGGTCCTAACCAGCAACGGGCCCAACAGGTCTACATATTTTTTGTACAATTCGACCGGGGAACCATCTGGCCCTGGTGCCTTCCACGCCTGCATGCTCCCTATCCCTTTGGCCAGCTCCTCCAGCCCAATCGGGGCCCCTAATCTCGCCACCAGTCCCTCCACCTTCGGGAACCTCAATTGGTCCAGAAAGCGGCCCATCCCTCCCTCCTCCAGTGGGGGCTCGGACCGATACAGTTCCTCATAAAAGTCCCTGAAGACCCCTTTGATGCCAACCCCACTCCGCACCACATTCCCTCCCCTATCCTTAACTCCCCCGATCTCCCTAGCTGCGTCCCACTTCCGAAGCTGATGCGCTAGCATCCGACTTGCCTTTTCCCCATATTCATAAATCGCCCACTGGGCCTTCCTCCACTGCGCCTCCGCCTTCCTGGTGGTCGACAGGTCGAATTCGGCCTGGAGGCTACGCCTCTCCCTCAACAGTCCCTCCTCAGGAACCTCCGCATACCTCCTGTCTACCCTCACCATCTCCCCCACCAGCCTCTCCCTCTGCTCTCTACTCTCCTTGTGGGCCCTAATGGAGATCAGCTCTCCCCTAACCACCGCCTTCAGCGCCTCCCAGACCACCGCACTCGGACCTCCCCGTTATCGTTGGCCTCCAGGTATCTCTCTATGCTTCCTCGGACCCGCTCACTCACCTCCTCGTCCGCCAACAGCCCCACCTCCAAGCGCCACAACAGGCGCTGGTCCCTCTCCTCCCCCAGCTCTAGGTCTACCCAATGCGGGGCGTGATCCGAAATGGCTATCGCCGAGTACTCGGTATTCTCTACTCTCGCTATCAGCGCCCTGCTCATAATAAAAAAGTCGATCCGGGAATAGGCCTTATTAACATGCGAGAAGAATGAAAATTCCCTCGCCCCCGGCCTTGCAAATCTCCAAGGGTCCACCCCTCCCATCAGGTCCATAAACCCCCTCAGCACTTTAGCCGCCGCCGGCTTCCTACCCGTCCTAGACCTGGAGCGGTCCAGTGCTGGATCCAACACCGTGTTAAAGTCCCCCCCCATTATCAGGCCCCGCACTTCCAAGTCCGGGATCCGACCCAACATGCGCCTCATAAAACCCGCATCGTCCCAGTTCGGGGCGTGCACGTTGACCAGCACCACCCTCTCCCCTTGCAGCTTACCACTTACCATTACATACCTGCTGCCATTGTCTGTCACAATGCTCGACACCTCGAACGACACCCTCTTTCCCACCAAGATCGCCACCCCCCCGATTTTTGGCATCCAGCCCGAATGAAACACCTGACCTACCCATCCCTTCCTCAATCTTACCTGGTCTGCCACCTTCAAGTGTGTCTCCTGGAGCATGACCACATCCGCTTTCAGCCCCTTCAGGTGCGCGAACACCCGGGCCCGCTTGACCAGCCCGTTCAGTCCCCTTACATTCCAGATTATCAGCCAGATCAGGGGGCTACTCGCCCCCCTCCCCCGCCGACTAGCCATAACCCTTCCTCGGCCAGCCACGCGCCCGCACCCCACGCCCGGCCCGTTCCCCATGGCGGCAGACCCCCGTCCCAACCCCCTCTACTCGCTCCAGCTCCCCCTTGACCATACCAGCAGCAACCCGGTTCCCCCCACCTACCCACCCCACCTCCCAAACCCCCCAGCTAGGACCCCTCCTAGCTGCTTTGCTCCCCAAATTGCACTCCCGCAAGTCAGCTGACTCCTGCTGACCCCGGCCACTCCCGCCTCTCCTTCGACTCCTCCCGTTGTGGGACATCCCCCTCCTCCTCCATTTCCCATCAGCAGGCTCTCCGCCTCCCCCTTCCATCCCAAGCGCGGGAAACAACCCTTGCTTCCCCACCCCGGCCCCGCCCCCTCCAGCCTTCACGGGAAAAAGCCCGCGCTTTCCACCTGCCTGGCCCCGCCCCCTCTGATGCAGCTCCTTTTACAGGCCCAGTCCCCTCACCCCCGACTCGGGCCTCACCCTCCCCCACGGGGTCCCATCCCCCCTGCCGGCCATCCACCCCTACTCCATTTACTTGCCCCCCCCTCCAAGAGCCCACCCGACAAACCCAACCAAAACAGTACCCTACCCACCCTAACCACCCAGACCGAATCAAAAAGAAACAAGAGCAAAGAACCCCCCCTCAAAATGTAACACACCAACAGCAGTCCCCGACCACCCATCCCGACCCTCAGTTTGTGTCCAGCTTCTCGGCCTGAACAAAGGCCCACGCCTCCTCCGGGGACTCAAAATAATGGTGTCGGTCCTTGTAGGTGACCCACAGTCGCGCCGGCTGCAGCATGCCAAGCTTAACCCCCTTCCTGTGCAGCACCGCCTTCGCCCAGTTGTACCCAGCCCTCTTCTTCGCCACCTCCGCGCTCCAGTCCTGATATATTCGAACCTCTGCGTTCTCCCACCTGCTGCTCCTCTCTTTCTTGGCCGATCTGAGCACGCACTCCTGATCAGCGAACCAATGAAACCGCACCAGCACTGCCGTGGCGGCTCGTTAGCCTTGGGCCTCCTCGCCAGCACTCTATGGGCCCCTTCCAGCTCCAGGGGCTCCTGGAAGGACCCCGCTCCCATCAGCGAGTTTAACATGGTGGCCACATAGGCCCCCATGTCCGACCCCTACAGCCCCTCCGGGAGGCCCAGGATCCGCAGATTCTTCCGCCTCGACCGATTCTCCATCGCCTCGAACCGTTCCTGCCATTTCTTGTGCAGCGCCTCATGCGCCTCCACCTTTACCGCTAGGCCCAAGATCTCGTCCTCGTTATCAGAGATCTTTTGTCGGACCTCGCGGATCGCCACCCCCTGGGCCGTCTGGGTCTCCAGCAGCTTATCAATAGAAGCCTTCATCGGCTCCAGCAGGTCCGCTTTGAGCGCCCTGAAGCAACGTTGGATAACCTCCTGCTGCTCCTGCGCCCACTGCATCCACGCTACCTGGTCCCCACCCGCCGCCATCTTGCTCTTCCCTCGCACTTCCTTTGACTTCACCACCACTTTTTTAGTCGCCCCGCTCCTGGTCCAAGCCATACACTGTCAGGGGAATGTTGCAGTCTTCTTCCCACACCGGGAAATGTCGAAAGAATGCCATTGTGGGCCCTGAAAAGAGCCCAAAAGTCCGTTCCAAGCAGGAGCTGCCGAACGTGCGATTTAGCTCTGCATAGCCGCAACTGGAAGTCGAATCTGGATTCTCCAGGCCACTGTTTTGTTCCAGGTCTCTCAGCCAGGATTCACAAGGGTGTGGATTTGTGCAGATGTTTTCAAGTGTGACCCTGGCGTACTGGATGCGCATGGGTCAAGGGATAGGGCCATTGGATAGGCCCCCCCCCCAACAATGCAAATTCTGACTCCCAGCTCCCCAAATCAGATCCCCCATCAAACCCCAACAGAGCGACCCCATCAGACCGTCAACGTAGACCCCCAACAGACTCCAAACAGAGACCCCCCATCAGAGACCCCCCCATCAGAGACCCCCACCCCCACCAGACCCTCAACCTAGACCCCCAACAGACTCCAAACAGAGACCCCCATCAGATACCCCCCATCAGAGACCCCCCACCCCCATCAGACCCTCAACCTAGACCCCCAACAGACTCCAAACAGAGACCCCCATCAGATACCCCCCATCAGAGACCCCCCCCATCAGAGACCCCCAACCCCCATCAGACCCTCAACAGAGACCCCAACAGAGACTCCAGAGACCCCCCCAATCAGACTCCCCTCCCCTCACTTCAGACTCCCATCAGACCCCCAAATTACACTTTCATTATAACACAAACGACAATACAACACTCACCAAATCACCCAGTCTCCCACCCCCCTCACCCCCATAAAGAAAACAATACCTTTGTCAAAACAGAGGGACCAAACTCCGCACCCCAACAGCTGGGGAGTGAAATGTGCATATGCGGCTGCAGCTTATCAGCCCCCCGAGTGTCAATCACGAACCTGGCAAATCTGGCACTTTTTCTGATTGGAATCGATCGTGTTCCACGTGGTGCCGGTGCTAGCCCCTTAACGTCAATGAATTGGTTCAGATGTGGCGCCAGCTTTGCTGTTGTAGAAGTCGACTAATCCTTCCCCAACGTCAACACTTAGCCTCAGGAGGAATGGAAAATCCAGCCCATGGTTCCTGCATCGGGGC
Organism: Scyliorhinus torazame; assembly: GCF_047496885.1. Classification (NCBI taxonomy): domain Eukaryota; kingdom Metazoa; phylum Chordata; class Chondrichthyes; order Carcharhiniformes; family Scyliorhinidae; genus Scyliorhinus; species Scyliorhinus torazame. The sequence continues at coordinate 260,893,820 of NC_092708.1, forward strand.
CAGCAGTGACATGGAACCCAGTTTAAAATGCTGCCTAATGTGATTCCAAATTTTCAAAGTGGCTATCAGCATCGGGCTCGACTAGAATATAGCGGGGGGAAATGGGACTGGTGCAATAACCAATGCCCTCAAACTCGACCCTTTGCACGACACCTCCTCCATCTGCCCCCTGATGGAGTCTGGATCCTTGCACCATCTCTGCACCTTATCGATATTTGCCGCCCATGGGTAGCACAATAGATTAGGTAGTGCCAACCACCCCGACTGCCTATCCCTTTGCAAAAGCGTCATACGAACCCAAGGAGTCTTACCAGCTCAAACAAACGTAGAAATCAATTATTTGCCCAGCAAAATACAGCCTTGGGAAGAAAGACTGGGTGGCATTGGAATAAAAACAAAAACCTTGGTAAAGTATTCATCTTCACCGTCTGTACCCTTCCACTTTAGGTCAGAGCGGGGGATCCCACCTTTTCAAATCGGCCTTCACTCCATCCACCAGACTAAGTTTATGGAGTAAGGCCCAGTCATGGGCCACCCAGATATTGAAAGCTAATTCTGGTTGGTTAAAATAGCAGCCTCCCAAAAGCTATCCAGCTTCTCACAGCCCCAGAACATGTGAGCATGATTCGCCGGCTCCTGCCCACACTTCTCACACCCGTCGGCCAACCCCTGGAAGAATCCTCGCCCGAGTCATGTTTACCTTGAACTGAATCAAGCTCATCCTCGAACAGGGGAGGTTGAGTTTACCCGCCCCATCGCCTCACACCACGGCCCCCAACCAATTTCCCTCCCCAGCTTCTCTTCCCATTTACTCTTGTTCCTCACCACCTGTGGCTCGCCCTGCTCCCCCAACCACCCGTATATATATCTCCAATGCTATCAACCCCCAAGTCATCAGGAAGCAGCAGTTTCTCCAACAGCTTGTACTCCGGTAGCTTGGGGAACATTCTCCACTCCTTTTGTGCAAAGTCCCGCACCTACATATAGCTAAACTCACTGCCCCTCGGCAGCTCGAGCCTCTCCTACAACTCATCCAGCCCCATAAACATCCCCTCTGAGAACATATCCCTAACCCACTCCAGCCCCGCCTCCCTCCACTTCCCACACATACCACATTTCTCCTGGCTTAAACCTGTGGTTCCCACACAATGGTGTCTGCATCGATATACTTTCCAACTTAAAATGCCTCCTCAACTTATTCCATGCCCTGCTCGTCGATTGCACCAGCAGGTTCCCCATGTACTTCCCCAGAGCCAAGTCCTCTGCCAACTTGACCCACTCCCCTCCGCCCCCACCATCACCTCACCTTCCCCACATGTAAAAAAAAAAATTTTATTCTCCTTTTTCACGTTTTCTCCCACATTTACACCCATCAACAATAAACAATAATCAACAAGATATGTCAATCCCCATAATAACAACGATCCCATCTGCCCACCAACCCCCAAACCTCAACCCGCATGTTTACATAAACAAATGACAAAAAGGAATCAGGGATTACCCGTAGTCACCCTTAATCTACACAGCTCCCCCCCCCCCCAACCAACGCCATCCAGCCTCTAAGAGAGTACCGTACATGATACCCCAAAGTTGTACCCCCCCCCCCCCAAGTCTCCAGCTCCTCCCGTCCACTGCCTCTTGTAAAACTCCTCCTCCCAACCTCGGTTCCCTCCCCCAACCTCGGTTCCTTCCCCCCAACTTTCTACCCCGGCTAGACCACTCGGACCCTGTTCTGTCAGGCTCCGATTGCCGCAGCCCCTCCCCCCACCTCACTCACGTTCACTGGCCGGCTTAAACCGGCCAGCGTGGAGGCCCCCGCCCGGGTCCCTTTCCCCCTTGCCTGGCCCTAGGGAAGCCCAAAAATCCCCTTTTCGCACACAAACCCCGCATATCCTTTCGAGTGAAAGTCCCGTCCCTTCCCTTGTCCAAATATATGCAACATTGGCTCCTTTAGTCTCTACACCCGCGCGCAGTGATACAAAAAAAAGAAGAAAATACAGTCATGAGGTTACATCGGCACATGACCATTCCTCAATTTGTCAGTTCTGCCACAGTCCTTCTGCCTTCGCAAACCCCTCCGCTGCTTCCGCCGTTCCAAAATAAAAGTCCCTGAGCTTGTAAGTCACCCTCAGCATCGCTGGATATACAATGCCGCACTGCACCTTGCCAATGTACAGTGCCCTCTTCACCCGGTTGAAGGCAGCCCGCCTCCTCGCCAGCTCCACCGTAAAGTCCTGGTATACACATATACCAGCTCCAGCCCACTGCACCACCCGCTTCTGCTTGGCCCAGCTCAGGACCTTCTCCTTCACCCTGTACTTACGGAAGCACAGAGTCACTGCCCTTGGCTGCTCACTCGCCTTTGGTACAGGCCTCCACGACCGATGAGCCCGATCCAGTTCATATCGGGAGGGGTCCTCCCCCTCCCCCAGTAGTTTTGCCAGCATCGCGGCAAAATACTCAGTCGGCTTCGGTCCTTCAACTCCTTCGGGCAGCCCCACGACCCTCAAATTCTGTCGCCTGGATCTGTTTTCCAGATCTTCCATTTTTCGTCGCAGATTCTTGTTCGTGTCCATCACCTTCCGCATCTCCTTCCCCATCGAGGCAAGTTGATCACCGTGCTGCAATACCGTCTCCTCCACTTCCTTCAGCGCCTCCCCTTGCTCTCGCACCTCCGCCACTGCGCTCGACACCGCCATCTTCACCGGGGAAACCGCCTCCTCCACCAGCACATTCAAAACCTCCCTAATCTCCTTCCTCACCATCGCCATACATTTCTCAATCTGCGCCAACTGCTTTTGGAATTCCGCAGCCATCACCATAGTTAGTTCTTCAGCCGTAAGCACTGCGGCCTCCCCTGGTGCTCCAGCCTCCATTTTCTTTGTTGACCCCGCGGTGACCTTTCCCCTCTCCAACGGACTTTCAGCCGCTTTTTTCCTGGCCGTTTCTTTGGTGTTTTTCGACATCCTTCTTCTCCTTGCGCTATCTCCCGACTTTTACTGCCGTAGCTGGCCCTAGGACCGGGCGTTACTCCCCGAAAATGCCGTTCACGAACGGGAGCCCTCCAATGTGCGGCTGCCTCCCGCCCGCCGTCACCGGAAGTCCCACCTTCCCCACATTTGCCGCTCAGTAATAATGCACAGGCTTGGGAGTGCCTACCCCACCCTTTCTGCCTCTGCCTCTGCAGCAGAGTCCTCTTCACCCTCGGAACTTTCCCTGCCCAAATAAACTCCAAGATCAGTGCCTCCACCCTCTGGAAGAAGGCCCGAGGGAGAAAGATCGGGAGGGCCTGAAAAATAAACAGGAGCCTTGGCAGTACATTCATCCTTACCGCCTGCACCCTCCCTGCCAAGTCAAGTGTAAAGTGCCCCACATCTTAAAATCCTCCTTAAGCTCCTCCACTAATGCTGTCAAACTCCACCTGTGCATTGTGGCCCACTCCCACATCACCTGAATCCCCAAATACCTAAACCTCTCCCTAGCGACCTTAAACGGTAGTGCCCTTAAATTGGCCCCCGCCCCACTGCATTCACCGGAAGTACCTCGCTCTTCCCAACGTTCAGTTTATACCTGGAAAAGGCCCCAAACCTCTCCAACAGGCCTATGATCCTATCCATACTCTCCAGCAGGTCTGACACAAACAACAACAGGTCTTCTGCATTCAATGAGCTTGTGCTCACTGCTCCCTCACAATCCCTCGCCACTCAGCTGAACCCCCGAAGGGCCATTGCCAAGGGTTCTTATCGCCAGCACGAATAACCATGGCGACAGAGAGCACCCCTGTGCAACCCAAAACACACTGAACTCATCTCGTTTGTATGCATGCTCGCCACCGGGGATGTATACAAAACACGCAGCCACGCCAAAAACTTCGGCCCAAACCCAAACCTTCCCAGAATTTTGAACAAGTACCTCCACTCTACCCAATCAAAGGCCTTCTGTGCATCCATACAGAGAAAACCTTCAGTGCCCGCCCTCCTGTCAGAGTGATAACTACATTTAACAGCCTCCTGATGTTGTTGGGGACCTGCCTACCCTTCACAAAACCTGTTTGATCCTCAGAGATCACCACAGGCACACACCCCTCCATCTACACGGCAACACGTTTGTCAGTATTTTCACGTCCGTATTTAACAACGAGATGGGCCTGTATGATCCACACTCCTGCATATCCGTCCCCTTCTTCAGGATCAGTGCAATTGATGTCTGTGACTGCGTTGATGTCAACCCCCCCCTCTCCACTGCCTCACTAAACATCCCCAGTATGTGGGGGAGCCACTTTTGTTGCAAACAGCTTATAAAATTTCACATGAAAGCAGTCCGGCCCAGGGGCCTTCCCCGGATGCATCTCCCTGATACTATCTATCATCTCCCTCAGCCCCGGTGGATCCTCCAATGCCTGCCTCTTCTCTTCCTCCAACTGTGGGAACTCCAATCCGTTCAGGAATCAGCCCATATCCTCCTCTTCTCCACCCGGCTTGGCCTTATACAACTTCTCGTAATACCCTCTGAACACCTCATTTATCCTTCCCGGCTCCGACACCACCTCCCCAATCTCTGCCGGCACCATTAAACTTCTCTAGACACCGCCTGCGGCCGCAACTGGTGGGCCAACATCCAGCTCTCGCCTTCTCTCCATATTCATACTGTACCCCCTCACCTTCTGCTACCCCACCGCTTTGCCTGTCATCAACCTATCAAACTGCCCCTGGAACCTCTTCCTCTTTGTGAACAACTCCTTCGTGGCCCCCCCGAGTATTTCCTATCTACCTCAATTATCTCGTCCAGCAGCTGCTTGTGCTCCTCCGTCCTCCTTCTATCCATGTGAGCCTTAAGCAAAATAATTTTCCCTCAAACCACTGCCTTCAACGCTTCCCAAAACATGGCCGCTGATATCTCACTGTTTTAACTAAGCTCCACACAATTCTTAATCGTCAGTCTCACCTTTTCACAAAACGCCTTATCCGCCAAAAGATCCGAATCCAACCTCCACCCTGGCCTCTGCACCTGCCCCGAACTGAGTCTAACCTCCAGCCAATGCAGCGCATGGTCCGAAATCACAATCCCTGCATACTCCACCCCCACCACCCCCGTCAGCACCGCAAAGAAATCAGTTGTAGAATATACCTTGTACACGTGTGAGAAGAAGGAGTACTCCCTCCCTCCTGGGTTCCTGAACCTCCATGGATCCACCATCCCTATACATTCCATAAACCCTCCCAGATCCTTCGCCTTCCTCGACCTTCCATCGATTTGGGACTCAATCTGTCCACCTTTGGCTCCATTGCACAGTTAATATCTGCGCCCATAATCAGTTGGTACATATCGAAGTCCGCAATCGCTCCCATTAGCTACTTTACAAACCCCGTATTGTCCCAGTTTGGCGCCTATACGTTGACTGACACCACTGTCCCCTCCAGCACCCCACGGACTATCACATACCTTCTCCCCAGCACTTCCCCACTCTGGGCTTCTGTGTCAAGGACCTGTGGGCCCTGTCCGCCTCTGAGGCCTTCTCCAATACCTTCTCTTCCACCAACCCTGAAACGTACTTTGTGGCACTCGTTCCTTCAACACCCTCTGCAGACCCACAATCCGCAAGTTCTGCCGTCTGGACTCCTGCTCCTCCACTTTAATCCGCAATGACTTGCATAGAACCCCCAGGATCCCCACCTCCACCTAGCAATACAATTGCTCTGGTTGGACACCACCTTCTTCACCTCACTTATCGTTGCCCCTTGCACCTCGAAGCACTTCTCCACCCGATCCAACGACCCTTGCAGAGGTGCCACTGCTCCCTCAATCGCCTTCGACCATTCACTGTCCATCTCTTTCCTCCTTGATGAAGCTCATCAATTGTTCCATTTGAGGCTTTCCCACTGATGGCGACCCTTCCCGAGGACAAGCAAAAAAGGGCCATCGAGAATTGCATTTAATCTAATATCAAGCATCTTCCAAAGCTTTAATTTAAAAGGGCAATTCATGGCAGGAGAACTCAAGCCTTGGTTTGCTCCTCTTGCTTCAGTGGGAGGCCGGGAGCATTTCCAGAGGCCAGGGCCAGCATGTGTGCAAGAAGTGTCTCCAGCTACAGTTCCTGGAAGCCCAAGTTTCGGAGCTGGAGCGACGGCTGGGGACACTGTAGAACATCCATGAGGCGGAGAGTGTCATGGTCAGAGAGGTGGTCACACTGCAGGCTCAGACTCCACAGGCAGGAAGGGACTGGGTAACCACCAAGCAGAGCAACACAGCTAGGCAGGCAATGCAGGAATCTCCTGTAGCCATTCCCCTGGAAAACAGATATACCGTTTTGGATACTGTTGAGGAGAATGACCTCTCAGGGGAAAACAGCAAAAGCCAAATTTGTTGCATCACAGTTTGTTCTTCTGCAGAGGGGAGGAGTAAAAAGAGTGGGAATGCAATAATTAGAGGGGATTTGATTGTAAAGGGAACAGATAGGCATATCTGTGGCTGCAAACGAGACTCCAGGGTGGTATGTTGCCTCCCTTGTGTGAGGGTCAAAGGTGTCTCTGAGCGGTTACAGGACATTCAGGAGGGGGAGGGTGAACAGCCAGTGATTGTGGTACACATTGGTATCAACGACATATGTAAAAAAGGGGATGAGGTCCTGAAAGCAGAAAAGAAAGGAGTTTGGAAGAAAGTTGAGAAGTCGGACCTCAAAGGTAGTGATCTCAGGATTACTATCAGGGCCACGTGCTTGACAGAGTAAACATAGTTGGATATATCGGATGAATACGTGGCTGAAGAGATGGCATGGCGTGAGGAGGAGGGTTTCAGATTCCTGGGGCATTGGGAACGGTTCTGGGGAGGTGAGACCTGTACAAACTTGAAGGGTTACACCTGGTCAGGACCGGGACTAATGTCCTGGGGGAAGGGGATACTTGCTAGACCGGTTGGGGAAAGTTTAAATTAATGTGGCAGGGGAATGGGAACCTATTGAAGGATTCAGAGTAGGGGTAATCAAGAACTACAGAAAAACACAGCAAGGAGAATAAGAAAAGTGATAGGCAGAGAAATCCAGGGCCTGTATCAGATAATGACATTGTAAAAAATAGTAGGGATGGGACAAGGAATGTTAAAAGAACAAGTCTTAAGGTTTTGTACCTGAACGCATGGAGCATTCAAAACAAAATGGATGAATTCATTGCGCAGATAGATGTAAAGGGGTATGACATAGTTGGGGGTACAGAGCTATGGCTCCAAGGTGACCAAGGATGGGAACTAAACATTGAGGGCTATTCAGTTTTTAGGAAGGACAGACAGAAGGGAAAAAGTTGTGGATTTGCATTGTTGATTAAAGAAGATATTGATACAATATTGAGGAAAGATATCAGTACAGATGATGAGGAATCTGTCTGGGTCGAGTTAAGAAACATCAAGGGGCAAAAAACATTCATAGTGGTGGTATACAGACCACCAAACTGCAATGGTAATGTTGAAAATAGCATTAGACAGGAAATCAGAGATGCATGTGATAAAGGAACAGCTGTGATTATGGGTGACTTTAATCTGCATATAGATTGGTGACTCAAATTAGTAACAGTACAATAGAGGAGGAATTTCTGGAGTGTATATGGGATGGTTTTCTGGACCAGTATGTTGAGGAACCAACAAGGAATCAGACCATCTTGGACTGGGTGTTGTGCAATGAGAAAGGATTAGTTGGCAATCTACTTGTGAGAGAACCCTTGGGGACGAGTGACCATAATATGGTAGAATTCTTTATCAAGGTGAATAATGAGATAGTTGATTCTGAGACCAGGGTCCTGAACCTCAATAATGGTAACTATGATGGTATGAGGCATGAGCTGGCAATGACGGACTGGGAAACATTACTGAAAGGAAGGACAGTAGACAGGCAATGGCAGGCATTCAAGGAACGAATAGGTGAACTCCAAAAGTTGTTTATTCCTATTTGGCACAAGAGTAGAAAGGGAACTGCGGCCAAACCATGGCTGACGAGGAAAATTAGATTCAGAGAAGAGGCATAGAAATTAGCAAGAAAAAGCAATAGACCTGAGGATTGGGAACAGTTAAAATTCAGCAAAGTCAGACCAAGGGATTGATTAAGAAGGGGAAAATACAATATGAAAGCAAGCTAGCAGAGAAAATAAAAACTGATTGTAAAAGTTTCTATAGGTATGTAAAGAGAAAAAGATTGATAGAAATGAATGTATAGGGCGTCATGTGGTGCAGTGGTTAGCACTGGGACTGCAGTGCTGAGGACCTGGGTTTGAATCCCAGCCCTGGGTCACTGTCCGTGTGGAGTTTGCAAATTCTCCCCATGTCTGCGTGGGTTTCACCCCCACAACCCAAACATGTGCAGGTTACGTGGATTGGCCACGCTAAATTGCCCCTTAATTGGGAAAAAAATAATTGTGTACTCTAAATTAAAAAAAAAATAGAAATGAATGTAGGCCCCTTGCAGTCGGAAACAGGGGAATTCATAACAGGGAAGAAAGAAATGGCTGAGGAACTAAATTCATACTTCGCTTCTGTCTTCACAAAGGAAGACATGAATAATGTACTGGAAGTTCTGAGAAACACAAGTTTAATGAGGAGTTGAAGGAAATTAGTATTAGCAGAGAAATGGTTTTAGGGAAATTAATGGGATTGAAGGCAGACAAATCTCCAGGGCCTGATGATCTTCATCCCAGAGTACTTAAGAAAGTGGCCCTAGAAATAGTAGATCCATTGGTGGTCATTTTCCAAAATTCTTTGTACTCTGGAATGGTTCCTACAGATTGGAGAGTAGCTAATATAACCCCGCTATTCAAAAAGGGAGATAGAGAGAAAATGGGGAATTATGGACCAGTGAGTCTAACGTCGGTAGTGGGGAAGTTGCTAGAGTCCATTATCAAGGATTTCATAGCACAGCATTTGGAAAGCAGCGGTGTAATTAGACAAAGTCAGTATGGATTTATGAAAGGAAATTCATGCTTGACGAATCTACTGGAATTCTTTGAAGATGTAACTAGTAGAGTTGACCAGGGAGAACCGGTGGATGAGGTTGATTTAGATTTTCAGAAGGCTTTCGACAAGGTCTCACATTGCAGATTAATATGTAAAGTTAATGTGCATGGTGGGATTACAGGCAGTGTTTTGAGATGGATAGAAACCTGGTTATTAGACAGGATGCAAAAAGTTGGAATAAATGGATCTTTTTGTGATTGGCAGGCAGTGAGCAGTGGGATACCGCAGGGATTTGTGCTAGGACCCCAACATTTATATATTAATGATTTGGATGACGGAATTAAATGTATTATTTCCAAATTTGCAGATGATACAAAGTTGGGTGGGAGGGTGAGCTGTGAGGAAGATGTAGAGATGTTTCAGTGGGATTTGGACAGTCTGAGTGAGTGGGCACATGCATGGCAGACGCAGTCTAATGTGGATATAATGTGAGGTTATTTACGTCGGCAGCAAAAACAGGAAGGCAGATTATTATTTGAATGGGTGTAAATTGAGAGAAGTGGATACTCAGCGAAACCTTGGTGTCCTCGTGCATCAATCACTGAAAGTAAGCACACAGACGAAGCAGACAGTAAAGAAGACAAATGGTATGCTGGCCTTCATAGTGAGAGGATTTGAGTATAGGAATAGGGATGTTTTACTGCAATTGTATTGGACACTGGTGAGGCCACACCTGGAATATTGTGTGCAGTTTTGTGTCCTCATCTGAGGAAGGATGTTCTTGCTATGGAACAAGTGCAGCAAAGGTTTATCACGCTGATTCCTGGGATGGCGGGGTGCCATATGAGGAGAGACTAAGTCGGTTAGGATTATATTCATTGGAGTTTAGAAGAGTGAGAGGGGATCTCATAGAAACTTACAAAATTCTAACAGGATTAGACAAGGTAGATTTCGAAGGAAACTGTTCCCGATGGTGGGGGAGTCCAAAACTAGGGTTCATAGTTTGAGGATGAGACGTAAACCTTTTAGGACTGAGGTGAGGAGACATTTATTCACCCAGAGTGGTGAATCTGTGGAATTCAATCCCACAGATGGGCAACAACAGGGCCAGGGTTGCGGTGGGCAGAGTGCCAGGGGGAATGGTCGGGGATGGAGATGGGGGAGGGAGGGGGACATGCAGAGGCTGGGTCTGCAGTGCAGGCTGGGGCCACCGTGTCGCCCCGTGGACCTGGCTGAGCACAGGGGTATGCATCATGCTAACATGCCTTCATCCTAGTCGCCGGAGCCCAGGGGGATGCACTGAAGATGTACGAGCAACAGAGCGTGTCCCAGAGGAATAGGAGGCAGCCGGTGAGGATGGAGAACTGGCTGCCCAACAGGCCGAGGAGGAGGTGGGAAGGAGGTGCCACATGAGGCCTCTTGTGCTGGCAGCACCTGTCATTCGTGGACCTGCCGGACTGGGCATGCCGTAGAAGACTCTGGCTGAGTATGGGGACAGTGCGACATATCTGCCAGATGATGGTGCACCTGGCACCGCTGGAGTATTGAGGAGGACACCCGCTCCCAGTCGCCATCAAGGTGACGGTCACCCTGACCATTTATGCCACGGGGTCATTCCAGGCGCCTAGTGGGGAGGGGAACTGTCCGAAATCTCAGTCCTCGGCACAGGCGCATCTATGGCGTCACGGAGGCCCTATATGCCCAGTTGGCACAATACATCAAATTTAATGTGGACCGAACCCACCGGGATGCCTGGGCAGCAGGGTTCGCTATCATCGCCAAGATGCCTCGCGTCCAGGGGATGATCGACGGGTTGCATGTCGCCCACAAGCACGCCGCCGCCCCCCCCCCCCCCCCCCCCCCCCCCCCCCCAATGCAGTTCAGGTGCGTGGACCGCTCTGGAGGGGCCATCCAGTATAGCGCTAAGGGAGTCTCCCACATCGTTGGGGCCTGCTGCGTCCTCCACAACAATGCGCAGCAGAGGAACAAAGTACTGGAGAAGGAGGATGAATGCCAGGCCTCATCCGATCAGGAGGATGCGGTCGAGGGCAAGGATGGGCAGGACAAGGGGCCACGGCAGGCACGGGAGGCTGCACAACATATACGTCTGGGCTGATGCGCACGGGATACTTTAATTACCTCAAGGTTCATCGACTAGACTGCTTGTCCATTGCATTGCCCCTGGATGAACCTGGGTGCTGCTCGAGTGTCCCAGGTGGCATGGTGCCGCCCTGTCCACCCGCTCCCACCTGATGCGCCGGGGGGGGAGGTGTCCGAGGCGCTGTGGTGTTCGGCACCTCCCCTCTGACATGGGCCCCATCACCTCCTCCTCCCTCGGGGTGCCCGATTGCCCTGGGCTACTCCATGTGACTGGAGTGCGAGCGAGCTATTCTCGGAGGTTTCCCGCCACCTGGCATGGCCAGTCCTGGAGCCCCGTGCCTGCCCCGACCATGGAGCACAGGGAGTGGACCACCTCCCTCTGGTGCTGCGCCACATCACGCTTTGATTGTGCCTCCAGCTTCTGGCTCTGTGCCACATCAGCCAGTGACTGCGCCACCTCCCTCTGGGTCTGTGTCCAGCGCCCGGTAAATGCCGCTGACCCCCTCAGCCATGGCCTGCTGTGACTGGGCCAAGCTCTGGAGCACTGGGGCAATGTCCAGGTGGCCCTGGTACATGGCTGCCTGTTATAGGGCAGCTCTGTCCTGGGCCACTGGACGCACAGAATGCCCAGGCCTTAGACATCCTGACCCATGGCCGCAAGCTTCACACCCGAGGCCTCCACCGCGGACGCCACCCATGTGGTGTTGGCCTGGGTGGCACGCATGCTCCTGCAGGTGGTTCGACTTCTCCAACTGCACCTGATGGTTTCCAACACCCCCTCATGTTCCTGGCTCTGCAACTCCATCTCCCCTATAGTCAAGCCCTTTCCAGAAGCCTGAAACCCGTCCGGGTGGCAGACAGTCCCTGCCCCCCTCCCCCCCCCGGCAGGGAACTGGGTGGCCCACCTATCTTCCACAGCATCCAGCAGGGTCTCCAGCTCGGGGAATAGGGTGGCCCACCAGTCTTCCACGGCATCCAGCATGGTCTCCAGCTCGGCCAACATTGTCAGCGACTGTGAATGAGTAAATAATAGAAGTCCTATTATTTGTGTGGCCAAATGCACTCACCAGCATGATACTCCGCCATATAGATGTAGGAAATGCTGGACTTACTTCCTTGATGTATGTTAACATCAGCTGCAGGGAAGTTTGGCATGCTTCAGAGACTTGTTCGCTATCTGAAAATCTTTGCTGGAAATAGCGCCGGTGTGGACACAGGGAATGTAAGAATTTCAGATATATTGTGTTATAGGTATTTTGTGCAGTCAGGGTTAACAGCCTGGGTTATAGAGTGTGTGTGACTGCTGCATTCATGTTTTCAAAGACTCCTGGCTGAAACGGTTTTGGGAGCCAGGGATATGATCAAGGTGTTGTGAAAAGCTTGGGCCAATGGAGTTTTGTTTGGATTAAGTAGAGGGGGGTGGGGGGGGGGGGTCCCTGTGGAGTTAATTAGATTTCAGCTTGGTAAGATGCTGTAGTTAGTTACTAAGTGGAGCTAAGGTATTAGGCATTTTGCAGAAAAGCAGGTCAGTTGAGAGTTCAATGAAGAACTGAGCAGAAGTCAAGCATCTCAGTTCAGCTAAAAGATATGTCTGTAGCTAGATTCTGAGTTTCATTACAAGCAGTTCAGAAGTGTGTATGAGCAGAAACAAGCTGGAGCAGCTGCTGAAGGAATACAGCCACAGTTTCTGCATGGTTCTGACAGGATTCAGGGGCGGGATTCTCCACGAACCAGCGGGGCGGGCCACTCCGGCGCCGAGGAGTGGCGTGAACCACTCCGGCGTCAGGCCGCCCCGAAGGTGCGGAATCCTCCGCACCTTCAGGGGCTAGGCCAGCGCCGGAGTGTTTGGCACGGCGCCAGCCGGTGCGGAAGGGCTTGGCGCCATGCCAACTGCCGCCGAAGGGCCTCCGCCGGCCAGTGCGAGTTGGCGCATGCGTGGGAGCGGCAGCATGTGCTGGCGTCATCCCACTGCATGCGCAGGGGGGGTTCTGCTCCGCACTGGCCATGGTGGAGGTTGACAGCGGCCGGCGCAGAGGGAAAGTGACCCCACGGCACAGGCCCGCCCGCGGATCGGTGGGCCCCGATCGCGGGCCAGGCCACCGTGGGGGCAGCCCCCGGGGCCAGATCCCCCTGCGCCCCCCCCTGAGGACTCTGCAGGCCAGGTGGAGCCAGGTCCCGCCGGTAAGGACCTGTTGTGATTTACGCCGGCGGGACAGGCCGAAAACGAGCAGCCACTCGGCCCATCGGGGGCCAGAGAATTGCCGGGGGGGCCGCTGCCAGCAGCCGCCGACCGGCGTGCCGCGATTCCCGCCCCTGCCAAAACCCCGGCGCTGGAGAATTTGGCAGCTGGCGGGGGCGCGATTCACGCCGCCCCCCCGGCGATTCTCCGACCCGGCGGGGGATCGGAGAATCCCGCCCCAGGTCTTTTCATTAAAGCAATGTTGAAGGAACTCTTTGTCTCAAAGTACAGTATCTAAACATCTTGGTAAAGCAGGTATTCCTGAGTGCTAAAAGGTATTTAACAGTGGATTAAGAGCTGAGATTTTTTTGTTGTTTGAGTGGGAATAGAGATAGCTGTTCGGGGTTACTGTATTCGCTGTATTAATTAGCATTGTTCAAGGGGTTATGGTAAGCTCTTTTCTGGTGTGATGTTAAAGATATTTTAACACTGTGCTAGTAATAAAAAAAATTCTAATATACCATATCCTTATTTCTCTGTGAAATCACTCCTGGAGTGAGGTATCCTTTCCTCATAGTCTTACAAAATTAAAATATAATATTGGCGTTTCTGTCCAGTATTCTAGCCACTGTTGAGGTCTGCTCCAGGACTGTAATTCAATAACAGGGCTGGATTCACCGGTGATGCCTCATGTTGTATACATCTTGCCGATACGCTGGGTTCACAGTTGAATGAGAGACTGGAGCACTATGTACATCCATGAACCAAAAGCCAACATGAAACAGTAGAAGAGGAGACGTAGTCACTGACAAAATCATTAAATATATTTTACAGGCAGCATTTTATAATTGGGCAGCACGGTAGCATGGTGGTTAGCACAATTGCTTCACAGCTCCAGGGTCCCAAGTTCGATTCCCACTTGGGTCACTGTCTGTGCGGAGTCTGCACGTTCTCCCCGTGTGTGCGTGGGTTTCCTCCGGGTGCTCTGGTTTCCTCCCACAGTCCAAAGATGTGTAGGTTAGGTGGGTTGGCCATGCTAAATTGCCCTTAGTGTCCAAAATTGCCCTTAGTGTTGGGTGGGGTTACTGGGTTACGGGGATAAGGTGGAGGTGTGCGGCTGGGTAGGATGCTCTTTCAGAGAGCCGGTGCAGACTCGATGGGCTGAATGGCCTCCTTCTGCACTGTAAATTCTATGATTAAATAATTGACACTTTTGTTTGAACATACTTTTAAATTTTTTTTGAAAGAGTAAAAAAGATGAAGAGAAACAAGTTGTAAGGAGGTACGCAGTGAAACCAGTTCGAGAGTTGAAGAGCAAATTTGAAATGAGCCAAGAAGCTCAGAGGGTGGCAGAGAAGAAAGAGCAGGAGGAAAATTGGCAGAAAGAACTGGAGCGTTTGGCAGATGTAAGTCCCATCAATCAATTTGTGTGTGTGTGTGTAAAGACTACCCAGACCAGAGATATCACTGTTAGAACATAAGAAATAGGAGCAGGAATGGACCAGACGGCTTGCTGAGTCTGCTCCCCCATTCAATACAACTATGATTGAATCTTTGGCTTCAATTTCACTGTCCTGCCCTCTCCCACATCCATTGATACCCTCAAAGTCCAAATATCTTTCTATGTTAGCCTTAAATATATTCAACAGTGGAGCATCCACAACCTTCCGGAATAGAATTCCAAAGATTCAAGATTTTTAAAATGAAAAAAAAAACTTCATCTCAGTCTTCAGTAATTCTCCCCTTATCCTGAGATTGTGCTCTTGTATTCTAGATTCTCAGCCAGGGTAAACAGCCTCTCAGTATCTACCCTGTCAAGCCCCTTCAGAATTTTATTTGGTTAGAGGGTTCCCCATAGTGCGTTGAGGCTGGGGAACTGTTCGGGGTTGCTTCTGGGGCTCCAGCGATTGGGACGCCATTCCTCTCACTACTTTGAGGAGTTCTGGCGAGCTGAGCTCCTCAGTGCACAAAACGGGGCTAAGTGCAGCCTCAGCCATGCGTTCCCTGCTGAGGTCCCCGACATAACCCGGGTGCTGTTTTATAGCGTATTTCTTGGCGCTGCTAGTGCCGGGAAACACGCGGCTAAATGCGCTCGCTATGGGACTTTGTTCCCATTTAGTTAAATCCCACCGTTGATTTCCCACAATTTCTTTTAAGGGAGACTGATTTTAGTGTGTTACTCCTGTATCTTCAATGCAATGAATGTTGGCAGCCTAGCTCATAGGTACATAGGTATTAGGAGCAGAAGCAGGTCATTCAGCCCTTCAAGCCTGCTCCGCTATTCAATCAGATCATGGCTGATCTCTTCCTGGTCTCAAAGCCACCTCTCTACCTGCTCCCCATATCCCTTTACTCATTTTAAAAAAATCAGAAATATATCCTTGAAACCACTTAATGATTCAGACTCCACCACAGTGTGGACAACTAGTTCCACAAATGCATCACCCTCTGCAAGTAGTTCCTCCTTATATCAGTTTTGAAATCTACTACCTCTCAACCTATAGCTGTGACCTCTCATTCTTGATTGCTCCACAGGGGGAACATTTGGTTTACGTTTACTTTATCAATCCCTCTTAGTATTTTATGGACCTCAATCAGATCCCCTCTCATTCTTCTAAACCCGAGCCAGTATAAGCCCAAACTGTTCAATCTCTTCTCGTTCACCAACACTTTCATCGCCGGAATCAATCTGGTGAACCTCCTCTGAATTGCCTCCAATGTCATCTCAGCCTTCCTCAAATAAGGAGACCAAAACTGGACACAATACTCCAGGTGTGGTCTCACCAACATCCTAAACAATTGCAACAACGTTTCTCTACTTTTATGCTCCAGTCGTTTTGCAATAAACGCTAACATTCCATCTGACTTTTTAATTACAGGCTGTACCTGCATACCTACTTTCTGTGAATCATGAACAAAGACACCCAGATCCCTCTGCTTTCCATTTAGATAATAATCAATGAAATCACCTGTCATTCTTCCAAATTCCAGAGCGATAGGCCCAGTTTACTCACAGGACAACTCTCTCATTTCAGGAACCAATCTAGTGAACTTCTGTTGCACAACCTCAAAGGCAAGCATATCATTTCTTAGACATGGAGGCCAATATTGCACACAGTCCTTGAGGTGTGGTCTCACCAAAGCCTGATTGCAGCACGCCTTCCTGTATTCCAATCCCCTTGCAGTAAAGGCCAACATGCCACTTGTCTTACAAAAGCAAAATACTGCAGCTGCTGGAAATATTCAACATGCTGGAAAAGCTGAAACCGGGTGCAGTTTGAAACTGATCTTTTGACATTGGTAACATTAAAGCCTTGAGTGAAAAAATTCAGTAGGAAGTAAGAATTATAAACATCAAACCTGAATTTATCATATCCTCCTGTTTTAGCTCAAGATTAAAGGAACACATGATGTGATGCATGGTCTGTGGGTGCACTGTTGGGTTCTGGTGCTTGCAGGCAAAAGGGAAGTTCCAGAGAACTTCTTCATCGACCCTTTCACAGGAAACAGCTATAGAACTACGAACGAAAAATTCTTGGGAATCGAGAGCATCTGGAACCATCGTAATTATTGGGTGAACATGCAGGATTGCAAATTTGGTTGCAAGGTATTCTTCTCCTAGCCTTGAATCTAGAATCATCCAATTATGTGCAGGTCTTCTTTCTCTTCCCCGCCCCCCTCCCCAGCACCTCAATGGTGGCATGTGTCTTTTTCTCTTTTTTATCCAGTGGTATTATCAAGTAGTCCCAAGAAACAAACTCATTATGCACAGCCACCTCTATTGTGTGCCACCCTTCATCCCTGACCCCCAAACTCAAGAAGAGTGCCACCTACTGCCACCCTGTGGCATTTCCACTGTCTTCACAATCCACAACCTTGTGCATCGACATCGTTACCAAGTATAATCAATCAGTGGAGCAAGGTGGTGCACTGGTTAGCACTGCTGCCTCATGGCACTGAGGCTCCACGTTCGATTCCGGCCCAGGTCACTGTCCGTGTGGAGTTTGCACATTCTCCCTGTGTGGTCTCACCCCCACAACCCAGGTGGATTGGTCACCTTAAATTGCCCCTTAATTGGGAAAAAAGAATTGTGTACTCGAACATTTATATTTTGAAAAAATCAATCAGCACTGCACTTGGGTACTCTTGTGTTCTTTTAGGACTTGGAGGATTGCTCAAACTGATCTAAGTGAATCTATAGGAAGATTTCAGACACTTGACTTTATTTTGGCTTGTTGTGACATCATTCGCTCCAGGACCTTGTGCTTGGGTTGGGATGTGGGGGCAGTTTTGATACGGGGCACAGGGTTAGGATGGGGTTCATTTCCTCTGCATGTTGCTTTTAGCTTTGGTCACTTATTCATGTTAAATCCATGTTACATTTAATGCAGTTTGGTTTAAATGGGTTAGAATTGCAAAAAGATAGTGTACTCAAAAAATTAACGTGGATATGTTTAACTGGAACAGACACCAGCCCAGATGCCATGGCACAAGGTCTGGTTCATGGTCAGGTGTTTGGAGGTGATTCAGGCTCCCATCTAACCTTACTCATGCATTTGGGTAGAATCTTTTATTGACACTAAAGTAGTCAGATGTTATGAGGAGGAGAAAAGTTGTCGCTGAGATTTGTGGAAAAAATACAGAGCAAGTTAAATGTTTCACTCCCTACAAAAGCGGGAGTGTCATTGGACATCACAATAGCTCATTACAAACTGCACCATGGCAGACTTATCCTAAAATATCCCAGATGGAGGATAAGGCAGTTGTGCCGATCAGTGCTCTCCAACATTGAGCCCGACTGAAGATTGGGGGCCAGTGAAGGGCCACCTCATTTGCATAGACTAAGATGCTCCAACTTCAGCTAGCTGCTGCGCTATGCCTGGTGGACACTTTCTGGCTGACCAGTTGTTTCCCTGCTCTCATCTCTCCAACCCACTTAGGTTGTGGTCCTATTGGCTGATATTGAAAGCTGCCAATCCAGAATAGAATTCTGGACAAGGCCACTCACCAATCTGTGGGTCCCAAATGTGCCCCAGTGGAAGTCAGTATACCTCATCTGTCTCTCTCTCTCTCTCCATGCTTTGGCTACGGCTGCCATACTTCTTCTTCGGTGCAGCTCAGGGGTGGAAGTTCTGGTTTAGGATGTCCCAGCTCCTGTCTTCACACCCAACCCACCAAGCTTAACATTTCAGGGTTCTGTCAGTTTCCCACCAACATTACAGTGTTAACCTATAAAACCTCTAACTTGTTTGAGACAGACAGGATACCATTTACAGGTAATAGAAAAGAGAAACTATGAATGGCAATTTTGGGTAAACTGTTCTGCCTGTGAAATTCCTCAGGGCCTCTCTACTTTCATAATTTTTGCAGGAACCCAATGGGTAAACAGGGTTTCTGCTGAACTTGTGCCACGGTTACAACAGTGAAGCGAGAGAGGCCCTGAGAAAAGTTCTGACGAATGTTACTTTATAATGTAATCAAGAAGTGATGGTGTTATTCTTTTTTTTCCCCAGGATATGGTCTTTGACCTTGGCGACCCTGTGAGATGGGAATACATGCTGCTGAGCACTGAGAATGCCCAACTTGCCATCCCTGATTTGTATGATTACCTTATAGACGAGGGCTTTGATGATGTGAGATCTGCTTGATAATAGATTGCATTAGTTCATTAGATTTCAAAACTTCTTTAACCTAGAGCAAGAGTAAAATCTTCCCTTTCCTGGTTTGCCCGCATTAGGGATCAGGTTCAGTTCTGCCCTGCCCTTATGAGGTGTGGTGCGGGGGGCTCAGTGACCACCTATAGGTGTGTTGGGGCTTGTGGGGGGGGGGGGGGGTCTGGAGGCCATGTAGGGGGGTTCAGAGATCGGAGCGACGTTTAAAAATGGCACCCCAATCTCTTCCTGCACTAGTTCCAAGGAGCAGTCTAGGAGGGAAGAGTAATAGAACAGTGAGTTTAAAAACCTTACCTTGGGGATCGATGGCCTAGTTCCAGGGAACAGTCTCAGAGGGCGGAGTACCAGAGCGGTGAGTATAAAAACTTTACCTCGGGGACCGATGGCCTAGTTCCAGGAGGCAGTTGTAGAGTGTGGAGTACCAAAGCGGTGAGTGTAAAAAGTAACTTCACTTGGGTGAAAAAAAACACAAAAAAGGATATCTCAGAAAAGTTGTGACCTGATTGGCTGATAAGGAATCTGCACTGAATTTGAAAATAAAGCATTGATAAGCTAATTAAATCTAACTAATTAACTAAGTAGAGAAGTAACTAAATTGGAGGGAGGATTACTGTATTTAGCATGTAATATGTTTAGTAGCATGAGCACTAGGGACCATATACTTAATTGTAACTAAGGATTTAATAAGTATTTATTTTAAATTAATTTATTAATTAGTGCTAGAAATGTCAGTTAGAGGGGTAAGGTGCTTCACCTGTGGGATGTGGGAGGTCTGTGAAACTTCCAGCATTCCGGACAACGACATCTTCAGGAAGGGTATCCAATTGCAGCTCCTCACAGACCACATGGATCGGTTGGAGCAGGAGTTGGATGCCATAACAGGAGTTTTTAGAGACGTGGTTACACCCAAGGTGCAGATAGATGTGTGACGCTAGAAGGGCCAGGCAATTAGTGCAGGAATCTTCTGTGGCTGTCCCCCTTGTTAACAAGTATACCGTTTTGGATACTATTGAGGGGATGGTCTATCAGAGGAGAACAACAACAGCAGCCAGAGCGGTGCCACCATGGCGAGCTCTGTTATTCAGCAGGGAGGGACAAAACACAGAAGAGCAATAGTTATAGGGGACTTTATAATCAGGGGCACAAATAGGCGCTTCCATGGACTTGAAAGAGACTCCAGGGTGGTATCTTGCCTCCCTGGTGCCAGGGTGAAGGGGAGGGTGAACAGCCAGTGGTTGTGGTACACATTGGTACCCACAACCTAGGCAGGAACAGTGATGAAGTCCTTCAGAGGGACTTCAGGGATTTAGGTTGTAAATTAAAAAACAAGGGCTGGTATTCTCTGAGCCCGCGCCGGGTTGGAGAATTGCCCGTGATGCGGAAAATTCCCGTCATGCCACTCCGACGCCGGGACGTGATTCTCCGGCGCTGGTCGGGGGCCTCTGAAAGAAGCCCCCGCGGCGATTATCCGTAGTCGACCGGCCAAATTCCCGCCAAATCCGCTGAGTCCCGCCGGCATGGTTCCAACATGGTACCACTCGGGGGGGAGTTCGGGCCCGCGGCCGTCCTGATGTGCAGGCCCACGATCGGGGGCTACCGATCGGTGGGCATCCACGATCTGGAGGAGGCCTACCTCCCTCCGTGCGGGTCCGCTGTAGGGCTTTGCCATGTTGTGCGTCGCCGGCGTGAAAATGGCCACCACGCGCATGCGCGGACCTGCGCCGGCATTGCAGGGCCGCGTATAGACCTGACCTGTATAGAAGACTCTGGCGCTGTGCTGGCCCCCTAAGGGCCGCTGAATCACTGGGCCAGGAGGCCCGTTGACACCAGCGTGAAACACTCCGGTGTTTACGCCAGCGTCAATACTTAGCCGGGATTTCAAGAAAATCCCCACCAGGACCTCTAGGGTTGTAACCTCGGGATTACTTCCTGTGCCATGTGCCAGTAAGGCTAGAAATAGGAAGATGATGCAGCTAAACACATGGCTATACAGCTGGTGTAGAAGGGAGGGTTTCCAATATCAGTGGGATCTCTTCTGGGACAGGTGGGACCTGTACAAGAAGGATGGGTTGCATCTAAACTGGAGGGGCATAAATATCTGGCCGTGAGGTTTGCTAGCATCACTCGGGAGAGTTTAAATTAGTATTGAGGGGGGTGTAGGAGCCAGAGCAGTAGGTCAGAAGGTGAAATAACTGAGGGGGAACTGGGGAATACGGCCAATAAGACTGAAAGGAAGAGCAGAAGGGGGATGTTGGTGAACACAGCAGGACTGATGGTCTGAAGTGCATTTGTTTCAATGCGAGAAGTACAACAAGTAAGGCAGATGGATTTGTACTTGGAACAATGATGTTGTTGCTAATACAGAGACTTGGCTGAGGGAAGGACTGGATTGGCAGCTAAATGTTCCAGGATTTAGATGCTTTAGGTGGGATAGACCATAATAAGACCATAAGGTATAGGAGCAGAATTAGGCCATTCACCCCATCGGGTCTGCTCCACCATTCATTCATGGCTGATATGTTTGTCATCCCCATTCTACAGCCTTCTCCCCAGAATCCCTGATCCCCCTATTAATCAAGAATCTATCTAACGCTGTCTTAAAAGACACTCAGTGATTTGGCCTCCACAGCCTTCTGCGGCAAAGAGTTCCACAGATTCACCACCCTCTGACTGAAGAAATTGCTCCTCATTTCAGTTTTAAAGGATCGGCCCTTCAGTCTGAGACTGTGCCCTCGTGTTCTAGTTTTTCCTACTAATGGAAACAGCCTCTTCAAGTCCTCTCTATCTAGACCTCTCAGTATCCTGTGAGTTTCAATAAGATCCCCCCATATCCTTCCAAACTCCAACGAGTACAGACCCAGAGTCATCAACTACTCCTCATGTGACAAGCCCTTCATTCCAGGGATCATTCTTGTGAACCTTCTCTGGACCCTTTCCAAGGTTAGCACATCCTTCCTTAGATACGGGGCCCAAAATTGCTCAGAATATTCCAAATGGGGTCTGACCAGAGCCTTATGCAGCCTCAGGAGTACATCCCTGCCCTTGTATTCAAGCCCTCTCGACATGAATGGTAACATTGCATTTGCCTTCCTAACTGCCGACTGAACCTACACGTTAACCTTAAGACAATCTTGAACAAGGACTCCCAAATCCCTTTGTGCTTCTGATTTCTTAAGCCTTTTCCCATTTCGAAAATAATCTATGTCGCCATTCTTCCTGCCAAAGAGTAACCTCACACTTTTCCACATTGTTTTCCATCTGCCACTTCTTTGCCCACTCTCCTAGCCTGTCCAAGTCCTTCTGCGGCCCTTCTGTTTCTTCAATACTACCTGTCCCTCTGCATATCTTTGTATTGTCTGCAAACTTTGCAACAGTGCCCTCAGTTCCTTCTTCCAGATCATTAATGTATATTGTGAAAAGTTGAGGTCCCAACACTGACCCCTGAGGCACACCACTAGTCACCAGCTGCCATCCTGAAAAATACCCCTTTATCCCCACTCTCTCCCTTCTGCCAGTCAGCCAATCCTCTATCCATGCCAGCATCTTACCCTTAACACCATGGCTCTTAACTTATTTAACAGCCTCTTATACAGCACCTTGTCAAAAGCCTTAGAATTTACAGTGCAGAAGGAGGCCATTCGAGTCTGCACCTGCCCTTGGAAAGAGCACCCGACTTAAGCCGCACACCTCCACCCTATCCCCTTTATCCTTTTTGGACACTAAGGGCAATTTAGAATGGCCAATCTACCTAATCTGCACATCTTTGGACTGTGGAGGAAACCGGAGCACCCGGAGGAAACCCACACACACACACGGGGAGAACGTGCAGACTCCACTCAGACAGTGACCCAAGCCGGGAGCCGAACCTGGGACCCTGGAGCTGTGAAGCAAATGTGCTAACCACTATGTACCCTGCTGCCTTCTCGAAATCTAAATAGATCACATCCACTGGTTCTCCTTTGTCTAACTTTCTTATTCCCTCCTTAAAGAATTCTAGCAGATTTGTCAGACAAGCACTTCCAATTTACTCCATAACTTCAACTTTCATAATAGACTCTAAAATCTTACCAATGACCAAAGTCAGGCTAACCGGCCTATAATTTCCCGTCTTCTCCCTCCCTCCCTTCCTCCAGTGATTCCTGAAAGATCATCACCAATGCCTCCACAATCTCCTCAGCTATCTCCTTTAGAACTCTGGGGTGTAATCCATCCGGTCCAGGTGATTTATCCACCTTCAGACCTTTCAGTTTCTCCAGAACCTTCTCCTTAGTGATGGCCACTATACTTGCCTCTGCCCCCTGAATCTCCTGAAGTTTTGGTATCCTTTGGTGTCTTCCACCATGAAGACTGATGCAAAGTAACTATTCAGTGCCTCTGCCATTTCTTTGTTTCCTATTACTACTTCTCCAGCCTCGTTTTCCAGTAATCCAATGTCAATTCTTGCTTCTCTCTTGCCTTTTATACATTGAAAAAAACTCTTGCTATTTTCTTTTATATTACTAGCTAGCTTACACTCATGTTTCATCTTCTCCCCCCTTATTGCTTTTTTAGTTGTCCTCTGCTCGCTTTTAAAGACTTCCCAATCCTCTGGCTTCCCACTAAATCTCGCCACTTTGTATGCTTTTTATTTTGCTTTTATGCTGTCCTTGACTTTCCTCGCCAGCTATGGATGCTTCGTCCTCCCCTCAGCATGTTTCCTCCTCCTTGGGATGAATTTCTGTTGTGCCTCCTGAATAACCCCAAAAAACCACTGCCATTGCTGTTCCACCGTATTCCCTGCTAGTGACCCTTCTAATCAACACTGGCCAGCTCCTCCCTCATGTCTTTGTAGTTACCTTTATTCAATTGTAACACTGCTAAATCTGATTCCAGCTTCTCCCTCTCAAACTGCAGGGTAAATCAGTGTTTTTCAAATTTTTTTCCCGGCGAACCATTTTTACTAACCGGCCAACCTTCGGGACTCACACCCGTCGACATTTGCAACCCACGCCGGTTGACCTTCGCGACCTACACTGGCCAACCTTCGGGACCCACGCCGATCGCGATCTCCACTTTGAAAATGCCTGGGGTAAATTTTATCATATTGTGGTCACTGCCCCATAAGAGTTTCTTCACCTTAAGTTCCCTCATCAAGTCTGCCTCATTAAGCATCACCAAATCAAGAATTGCCTGTTGCCTCATGAGCTCTGCACAAGTTGCTCCAAAAAAACATCTCTTAGACATTCCACAAATTCCTTTTCTTGGGATCCACTACCAACCTGATTTTCCCAGTCCACCTGCATATTGAAGTCTTCTATTGATTGTTGTAATAATGTCTTTCTTCGATGTCTTTTCGATCTCCTGATTTATTTTCTGACCCACATCCTGACTACTGCTAGGGGGCCTGTACATAGACTCCCATCAGGGTCTTTTTTTCTTTGCAATTCCTCAACTCTACCCACACAGATTTTATGCCTTCTGATCCTATATCGCTTCTTGCTATCGATTTAATTTAATTCCTTACTAATAATGCAACCCACGTCCCCTCTGCACATCTGTCTGTCCTTTCAATAGGACACATATCCTTGGATATTTAGATCCCAGCCCTGATCCCCACAATCAGTAAGAATATCCTCCATGATATCCCTCAATACTGGGGCCCCACAAGGCTGTGTACTTAGCCCCCTACTAACTCCCAATACACACACAACTGCGTGGCATAATTTGGTTCCAACTCTACAAGTTAGTTGACGACACGACCATTGTGGGTCGGATCTCGAACGATGATGAGTCAGATTACAGGAGGGAGATAGAGAACCTAGTGGAGCGGTGTATCAACAACAATCTATCCTTCAATATCAGCAAAGCTAAAGAGCTGATCATTGACTTCAGGAAGGTTTGACTTTCAAAAGGTTAAGTGGCGTACTGAGTTCCAGGGTGCTCTTTCCAAGGGCCAGTGCAGACTCAATGGGCCTCGTTTTGCACTGTAAATTCTATGATTCTATGATAAGCAAAGTATTGTACACACCCATGTCTGCATCAACGGGGCTGAGGTGGAGATGGTTGACAGCTTTGAATTTCTAGGTATGCACATCACCAAAAATCTGTCCTGGCCCACTCATGTTGGCGCTACCACTAAGGAAGCACAACAGCGCCTTTACTTCCTCAGGAAACTAAGGAAATTCGGCATGTCCACACTGACTCTTCCCAGCTTTTACAGATGCACCATAGAAAACATCCTATCTGGCTGCAACACAGCCTAGTATGGCAACTGCTCGGCCCAAGACCGCAAGAAACTTCAAAGAGTCGTGAACACAGCCCAGTCTATCACATGAACCCACCTCCCATCCATTGACTCCCATCTACACCTCCTGCTGCCATGGGAAAGCAGGCAGCATAATCAAAGACCCCTCCCACCCGGCATATTCACTATCCCAACTTCTTCCATTGGTTCAGGAGATACAGAAGTCTGAGAACACGCACTAACAGATTCAAAAACAGATTCTTCCCCGTTGTTCCCAGACTCCTAAACGACTCTCTTATGGACGGACCTGATTAATACTACACTCCTATATGCTTCACCAGATGCCGGTGCCTATGTATTTACATTGTGTACCTTGTGTTGCCCTATTATGTATTTTCTTTTCTTTTTATGTACTAAATGATATTTGAGCTGCTCGCAGAACAATACTTTTCACTGTACCTCGGTATACGTGACAATAAACAAATCCCATTCCAGGCAAACAGGTTGAGTGTGTGAACCTGCAAATCCTTTCAAACATGCTAATGGGTGGTAAGAGCGAGAGAGACACCTGGGGCGGGAGTCTCCGACCCCCCCCACCGGGTCGGAGAATCGCCGGGGGCTGGCGTGAATCCCGCCCCCGCCGGTTGCCGAATTCTCCGGCACCGGATATTCGGTGGGGGTGGGAATCGCGCTGCACCAGTTGGCGGGCCCCCCCCCCCCGGCGATTCTCCGGCCCGCGATGGGCCGAAGTCCCGCTGCTGGAATGCCTGTCCCGCCGGCGAGAATCAAACCACCTCTCTTACTGGCAGGACAAGGCGGCGCGGGCGGGCTCCGGGGTCCTGGGGGGGGGGGGGGCGCGGGGCGATCTGGCCCCGGGGGGTGCCCCCACGGTGGCCTGGCCCGCGATCGGGGCCCACCGATCCGCGGGCGGGCCTGTGCCGTGGGGGCACTCTTTTCCTTCCGCCTTCGCCACGGTCTCCACTATGGCGGAGGCGGAAGAGACCCCCTCCACTGCGCATGCGCTGATGCTCCCGCGCATGCGCCGCACGGCAAAGTCATTTCTGCGCCAGCTGGCGGGGTGGAAATCAGTCCGGTGCGGACCTAGCCCCTCAGGATGAGGGCTCGGCCCCTCAAGATGCGGAGAATTCCGCACCTTTGGGGCGGCGCGATGCCGGACTGATTCGGGCCATTTTTGGCGCCGGTCGGCGGTCATCGCGCCGATTGCGGGGAATCCCGCCCCTGGTCAGCCACTCTTGGTGTGGAGTGGCGCCCCCTAAAGCTATAAGCCTCTGGCGACAAACTAGCGACCTGTTCTGGGAATTAGGAAACAGATGAAAATCTGCCTTAGTGCGCCTCTAGATGCGGGAACGGAATTGGAATGGATTCTAAGTCTTAATTGGGATAAGTAGATTCTGATTAGATATGGGAACTCCAGCTGCTTTTTGCCCTCTCAAACCCAGGGGCACTGAGATCATTTGTAATAACCAATTCCAATTCTCTTCCTGCACCTAGTGGTGCTCTGAGGCATCAGCCAGAATTCAACCTTTGGACTTCTGGGCAGGATTCGCCGATGTCACGACAGAGTCCCCGCGCCGTTGTGAATGCCGTCGAGTTTCACGACGGCGCGAAACGGCCCCGATCGCGATCGATTCAGGCCCCGAAAATGGGCTAGGAGCGGGGCTGCGAGGAACTCGGGGGGCGTGGTGCGAAAGCAGCATCGTAAGTGCACGACGCCCGAATGATGCCGTGCAGCGCCATAAATGGCGCGATCCGCACACGGAAGGACCCAGGAGGAGGAGAAGGGGGAGAGATGGCTGAGCCCCGACGAGCCGCACCGAGGTTCCGGGACACGGACCTGAACACCCTCCTCGATGAGGTTGAACAACGAAGGGCCACCCTCTGCCCAAGACGTGGGCATCGCCAGCCGTCCAGCACGGTGAGGCGCGGCTGGCATGTCGTTGGCACCGCTGTGAGTGCTGTGGGGCACAATCCCCGGTCCGGAGAGCAGTGTAGGAAGAAGCTGCACGACCTCACTCGGGCTGCCATGGTAAGTGTCACGAGGGTGCCCCCGGGTCACAACCAGCCTCCCCCCGGGGCATGAGGGGGGGGAAGTGGGGGGGTGGGGTCAGGGGGCACAACGCTGTACTCGACCCACATGAGCACCGTGACCCCCTGGAGAGATGCCATGGCGTGGTTCCAACTGTCTCCCCACCCAGCATTAATATAGCCTATATCTGCACGCCATGATGATACCCGCCTAATTGTGATGCTTTATCCAACTCCCCCCACCCCTCCAAACAGGACAAGACAGCCCACAACCATCATGAGCGTATGAGAACCGGAGGGGGTTCGCCTGTGCTGCACCCCCTAAATGTTCACGAGCAGAGGGCACTGGACCTCGCTGGGGGATCCGCCACCCGGGAGGTCGCGCCATGCCAGGTCGGAGGCACAGAAGCAAGTGAGAGAACCCTGCATGTCCTCTCCACCCACAACCCGTCATCGCCCCCCTCACACTCTGGCCACTGCACCCCCGATCCCCTCCCCCCTCATACACTGCCCCCACCACCACCATACACCCAGCCCAGCGTGTCTAACAAATCCTGTATCGTTGTGTTCCCCAGGGCCAGCTGCTGAACGCCCAGGGTCGTCTCGGCCAAGACACAGCCGACAATCTGCAACCTCAACCGCACCCAGGGACGCACGCCAGAGGGTGGCAGGAGGTCGGACAGGAAGGCCATCCTCTCAGTCTGGGACGCTGGAGGGGGACGCACAGAGGACGGACAGAGACAATACTGAGGGGCACAGGACGGACAGTGACGAAAGTGATGGCCGTGCATTGCCCGAAGGTAGGGCCATGAGCCACGACAGTGACGGGGACAGTGGATGGTGACGCACAGAGGATGGCCACACGGTCCACGGAATCACCAGCAGCGGAACATGACATGGGCCGCATGCACCCTGCGCCGGACCATGAGGGGGACCAGGACACACCAGACTTCTTTACGGACGATGACCTAGAGCTAGCGGCACTGCTGTCTCCCACACCATCCACCATCGCAGAGACACTCACCTCGGTTGGGCAAATAAGTGATGAGGCTCCCGGGTCACGGTCTGGTGCGCACCACACAGCCGAGCCGGTACAGCAGGTGGAGTTTGGAGCAACCGAGGGGCTGGACGGTCAGAGGGCAGCCCAGGCCCAGCAACCAGCTGCCGTCCAGACGGTTCCCGGGTTCCTGGATGTACTTGACCCACCCGGACTCCCGATGCATGTGGACACCCAGGGACTGAATAACGGGATGAGGGCCATCTTGCAGGACCTGCACATGCAGTTGGAGGAGTCCATTCGCGTCCAGGAGCAGGGAGTGGTGCCGCTCATCGCAGCCAGCCAGGCCAACACTGCACGGGTAGCGTCCGCGGTGGAGGCAATGGGTGAAACGGTTTTGGCCATTGGTCAGGTTCTGCAAGGCGTTGGGCTTCACATGCATGCGTCATCCATGGCCCAGGAGAGGCCTGCCCTCTCACAGGTAGCCATGCGCCAGAGCCAACACGACATTGCCGCCGCACTCTGGGCCCTGGCCGAGTCTCGCCATGCCATGGCCCGGTCCCAGCAGGCCATGGCACAGTCCCACCAGTCAGTCGCGGAGAGCATAGACTGCCTGGCGCACGTGATGGATGGCGTAGCGCACTCACAGGTTGAGGTAGCACAATCCCTGGCAGGAATGTCGCACTCCCTGTGCTCCGTCTCTGCGAACATTCGGACGATGGTCGATACGGCTGCATGCCTCCAGGACTGGCAGCGTCAGGTGTTGGTGGTGCGACGGGGCATGTCTCCGATCGCACCTCCGTCCCACAGTGAGGCCCGGGGCCACCGGGCTCCCCGAGGGAGGAGGAGGTTCTGGTGCCCGTCCCAGTACCTCCAGCAAGGGGCGTCCCTGAACACTCGGCCTCCCCCCGTTCCGTCCTTGGCACATCTGGTGGGCAGCGGGCAGGACAGGGTGGCACCACGCCATTCAGCACGCCCGCAGAGCAGCCTGGTCCATCGAAGCCGGGCCGCCACTGAAAACGCGTGCCGACGGGGAGCCATGTCGCAGGACGTGATTCTCAGCAGTCCGCCTCCACTCCTGCTGTACCATCTGGGGAGACACCTAGATGTAGTGGTAGGGCCCGTAAGGCAAAGAAGTTAGAAACATAGTAAGTTGGCACGGGTGCAGGGCACAGTTTAGTTGTAGGGGGTAGGGCATCTGTATGTGAATTTCACAATTAAACTCACCGTTGCACTTAACTTGTAAGACTCTGTGCTACGTCCGGTGCCAGGGGGCTCGTGAGGGTTTACAAGCGGTTCAACGTCGGTGCCGGATGTGCTGTCCCTTCCCCCCCCCCCCCGCCTCCCAAAATGGGACACCGTAGTCCTCGGCACTCCGATGCCAGCTACCCAACACAAGCACGTGATGAATTGTCCGTGACGAACGCTGTGACCACCGGGGTGGATGGTTCAGCTATATAACCATGAGTCAGACCTCACCACTCATCGCAGAGCGGGCTGTCATCATTCAACATGCCACTGATCACACCCGCTTACACAATCATCAATGTAGTGCAATCCCGTAGTGCCGCAGTGGTAAGGTGATGTGGAATTGGTGCCGTGTATGCGGTGCAGAGGTGCGGGGGGGGGGTTGCTGTGTGGTGCCCGTGTGCAGGACTGGTGGTGCAAGTGACAGTGTTCAGCGAATCCCTCCCCCACGGTGCGTGAACCGTGCGGCCACCAACGCGTCGCGTGCCCTCTGTCCTCGACGGTGCCGTCGTGCAGCCTCCTGGACGTAACCAGCACCCGGGCCGTGTCTGTGTCCTGCACCACTCCCCCCACCCTGATGCACGCCGTCCTCCTCCTCCTCCTCCTCCCCTTCGTTTGCGTTAGCTCCGGTGCCATCGGGTCCTCCCTCCGGCTCCTCCACCAGGTCATCTCCCCTCTGCATGGCAATGTTGTGCAGCGCACAGCAGACCACAACCATGCGACCGACCCTGTCGGGTTGGTACTGCAGGGCCCCTCCTGATCGGTCCAGGCATCTGAAGCGCATCTTCAGCAGGCCGAAGCACCGCTCCACCACACCCCTGGTTGCTGCATGGGCCTCGTTGTATAGGCTCTCCGCGTTGGTCTGAGGCCTCCGTATTGGCGTCATCAGCCATGACCTCAACGGATAGCCTCTGTTGCCCAGCAACCAGCCCCTCAGCCTGGGGGGGCATCCATCGAACATTGCGGGGATGAACGACTGTGCCAGAATGTAGGCGTCATGCACACTCCCGGGGTACCTTGCGCACACGTGCATGATCTTCATGTGGGGGTCGCAGACCACCTGAATGTTCATGGAGTATGCGCCCTTCCTGTTCATGAACACTGCCCTGTTGTCTGCAGGCGGGCGCATGGGGACGTGCACACCATCGATGACACCCTGGACCATCAGTATCCCGGCCACCTTGGAGAATCCATATGCCCGTGCTTCCTGCTGTGCTCGGTCCTCGGGGAATTTAATGTACCTGTCCGCGATGGAGTACAAGGCGTCGGTCACAGCCCGGATGCACCTGTGAGATCCTGGATAGGTCCCCGCTTGGCGCCTGGAAGGAACCGGTAGCGTAAAAGTTTAGGGCCACCGTCACCTTGATGGAGACTAGTATAGCGTGTCCTCCTCCCGTTCCACATGGTGCGAGGTGCGCCACGAGGTGGCATATATGTGTGACCGTCTCCCTGCTGAACCGTAGTCTCCTCCTGCATGTAATGTCCGGTAGGGCCTCGAACGACATTCGGTCACGGTACACCCTAGGCCTTGCTGGACGTCTGTGGCGCCCTGGCACGACCATCGGTGGTTCCTCCCCCCCCCCATGCACTTCGATATCAATGCCTGCTTCCTGTGCATTCCTCACCGTCTGGGGGTCAATGTTCCCCTTGGCATCCCCCTGGACATTCCGGGCCTGAGCGCCTGCGGCCTGCGCGGCGACGACGGGCCACTCCGCGGACATCCCCTCTGCTGCAGCCACTGTGGACCGTCGCAGTCTACGCTGCCGGATGGCCACTTGCAGTGCAGCGGCTCCAACCAGGGCAGTGAACTATTCTATGTTCTATGAACATCGCTGTCTGGTTGGCATACATGGTGACCTGCAGGAGGGTGGTGGGGGTCAGAGAAATGACATGTTACACGGAGGTTCTTCCACACCTCGGCAGCAGGGTTGCATGGGATACCTGTGTGCCCCGGTGGCCTGGTCGCGCTGCAAACACGCAGCCAGCCTAAACCCTGGTCACTGTCTGCGTCCAGCGGTCAGTTCACACCGTCCTCCTCACCAGTGTGCCAGTTGCCTGTGCCCATCATCCACACGAGAATCTGCGGCAGTGTCCTCGTCACCGTCCTGCCATATCAGGGTGGCTGACATGTGGCATCCGCGGATGGACGACACCCTTCACATTCTCCCTCACCCCCCTCCCACCTCCACTCCCACCCTCACCCCCCCCACTTCCACTCCCTCACCTCCCCTCCCACCTCCACTCCCTCCCTCACCCCCCCACCTCCACTCCCTCCCTCACCCCCCTCCCACCTCCACTCCCTCCCTCACCCTCCCCACCTCCACTCCCTCCCTCCCCCCTCCCACATCCACTCCCTCCCTCACCCCCCTCCCACCTCCACTCCCTCCCTCACCCCCCTCCCACCTCCACTCCCTCCCTCAACCCCCCTCCCACCTCCACTCCCTCCCTCAACCCCCTCCCACCTCCACTCCCTCCCTCACCCCCCTCCCACCTCCACTCCCTCCCTCACCCTCCCCACCTCCACTCCCTCCCTCCCCCCTCCCACATCCACTCCCTCCCTCACCCCCCTCCCACCTCCACTCCCTCCCTCACCCCCCTCCCACCTCCACTCCCTCCCTCAACCCCCCTCCCACCTCCACTCCCTCCCTCAACCCCCCTCCCACCTCCACTCCCCCCCTCCTACCCCCCTTTGTCCGCAGCGTTCTCGGGGAAGCCGAACCGGTCTGCATGAGCTCCGGAACAGTCCGCTCACCTCCTCAGTGTTCAGTGTCAGCCAGCACGACTGGCTGACAACTTTATTTACCAGGTGTGAACTGCGACGGCGTGAACTGGGGTCACGCCGTCGGAACTTCGGTCCATTCGGGCCGGAGAATAGCGGGGGTAGCGGAGAATCGCATTTTGGGTGTCTCGGGTGATTCTCCGGCCTGCGCCGCACAGAACTATAGTATAGGCAGGGCTATAATGATAGGGGACTCAATTGTAAGGGGAATAGACAGGCGGTTCTGCGGACGCAATCGAGACTCCAGGATGGCATGTTGCCTCCCTAGTGCAAGGG
The DNA here is from genome assembly GCF_047496885.1 of Scyliorhinus torazame. NCBI lineage: Eukaryota > Metazoa > Chordata > Chondrichthyes > Carcharhiniformes > Scyliorhinidae > Scyliorhinus > Scyliorhinus torazame. The sequence continues at coordinate 260,926,271 of NC_092708.1, forward strand.
TCAAGGATGTCTCGGAGCGATTGCAGGACATTCTGCGGGGGGAGGGTGAACAGCCAGCTGTCGTGGTGCACATAGGCACCAACGCTATAGATAAAAAACGGGACGAGGTCCTACAAGCTGAATTTAGGGAGTTAGGAGTTAAACTAAAAAGTAGGACCTCAAATGTAGTAATCTCAGGATTGCTACCAGTGCCACGAGCTAGTCAGAGTAGAAATGTCAGGATAGAGAGGATGAATGCGCGGCTCGAGAGATGGTGCAAGAGGGAGGGATTCAAATTCCTGGGACATTGGAACCGGTTCTGGGGGAGGTGGGACCAGTACAAACTGGACGGTCTGCACCTGGGCAGAACTGGAACCGATGTCCTGGGGGGGTGTTTGCTAGAGCTGTTGGGGAGAGTTTAAACTAATGTGGCAGGGGAATGGGAACTGATGCAGGAAGTTGGAAGGTAGTAAAACAGGGACAGAAACAAAAGGCAGTAAGGGGGAAAGTGTAAGGCAGAGAAGCCATAGTCAAAAATCAAAAAGGGCGACAGTACAAGGTACAGTGATTGAGGGGAGCTCAGTGAATAGGACCAGGAATACTAAAAGGAATAAAACGGGAAGTGAAAACATTAATGGTAAGCAACGCGGCAGGTTGTTACATGAAGATATGGGTTCAACGACAAGGAAAATTAGAAGAAAGGTTAAGAGGAAATACAACTTAGGAGAGGTTACTGATCGAGGTGTTAAGATTCAGAACAGAGGTAAAAAAGCCAACATAAGTGTACTTTACCTGAATGCTCGTAATATTCGGAATAAAGTAAATGAGTTGATGGCGCAAATTATCGTGAATGACTATGATTTAGTGGCCATTACTGAAACATGGTTAAAGGATGGTCACGACTGGGAGTTAAATATCTGAGGGTATCAAACTATTCAGAAGGACAGAGTGGATGGTAAGCTCTGTTATTTAAGGATGACATCCGGGCAACAGTAAGGGATGACATCGGTGCTATGGAGGATAAGGTTGAATCCATTTGGGTGGAAATCAGGAATAGTAAGGCGAAAAAGTCACTGATAGGAGTAGTCTATAGGCCACCAAATAGTAACATAATGGTGGGGCAGGCAATAAACAAAGAAATAACTGATTAATGTAGAAATGGTACAGCAGTTATCATGGGGGATTTTAATCTACATGTCGATTGGTTTAACCAGGTCGGTCAAGGCAGCCTTGAGGAGGAGTTTATAGAATGTATCCGCGATAGTTTCCTAGAACAGTATGTAATGGAACCTACGAGGGAACAAGCGGTCCTAGATCTGGCCCTGTGTAATGAGACAGGATTGATTCAGGATCTCAAATGGAACCTACGAGGGAACAAGCGGTCCTAGATCTGGTCCTGTGTAAATAAGCTATAAAGAAGAGTAAGATAGATTATGAGAGTAAACTTGCTCAGAATATAAAAACAGATAGTAAAAGTTTCTACAAATATATAAAACAAAAAAGAGTGGCTAAGGTAAATATTGGTCCTTTAGAGGATGAGAAGGGAGATTTAATAATGGGAGATGAGGAAATGGCTGAGGAACTGAACAGGTTTTTTGGGTCGGTCTTCACAGTGGAAGACACAAATAACATGCCAGTGACTGATGGAAATGAGGCTATGAAAGGTGAGGACCTTGAGAGGATTGTTATCACCAGGGAGGTAGTGATGGGCAAGCTAATGGGGCTAAAGGTAGACAAGTCTCCTGGACCTGATGGAATGCATCCCAGAGTGCTAAAAGAGATGGCTAGGGAAATTGCAAATGCACGAGTGATAATTTACCAAAATTCACTAGACTCTGGGGTGGTCCCGGCCGTTTGGAAATTAGCAAACGTGACACCACTTTTTAAAAAGGAGGTAGGCAGAAAGCGGGTAATTATAGGCCAGTGAGCTTAACTTCGGTAGTAGGGAAGATGCTGGAATCTATCATCAAGGAAGAAATAGCGAGGCATCTGGATGGAAATTGTCCCATTGGGCAGACACAGCATGGGTTCATAAAGGGCAGGTCGTGCCTAACTAATTTAGTTAAATTTTTTGAGGACATTAACAGTGCGGTAGATAACGGGGAGCCAATGGATGTGGTATATCTGGATTTCCAGAAAGCCTTTGACAAGGTGCCACACAAAAGGTTACTGCATAAGATAAAGATGCATGGCATTAGGGGAAAGTAGTAGCATGGATAGAGGATTGGTTAATTAATAGAAAGCAAAGAGTGGGGATTAATGGGTGTTTCTCTGGTTGTCAAACAGTAGCTAGTGGTGTCCCTCAGGGATCAGTGTTGGGCCCACAACTGTTCACAATTTACATAGATAATTTGGAGTTTGGGACCAAGGGCAATGTGTCCAAGTTTGCAGACGACACTAAGATAAGTGGTAAAGCAAAAAGTGCAGAGGATACTGGAAGTCTGCAGAGGGATTTGGATAGGCTAAGTGAATGGTCTAGGGTCTGGCAGATGGAATACAATGTTGACAAATGTGAGATTATCCATTTTGGTAGGAATAACAGCAAAAGGGATTATTATTTAAATGATAAAATATTAAAACATGCTGCTGTGCAGAGAGACCTGGGTGTGCTCGTGCATGAGTCGCAGAAAGTTGGTTTACAGGTGCAACAGGTGATTAAGAAGGCAAATGGAATGTTGTCCTTCATTGCTAGAGGGATGGAGTTTAAGACTAGGGAGGTTATGCTGCAATTGTATAAGGTGTTAATGAGGCCGCACCTGGAGTATTGTGTTCAGTTTTGGTCTCCTTACTTGAGAAAGGACGTACTGGCACTGGAGGGTGTGCAGAGGAGATTCACTAGGTTAATCCCAGAGCTGAAGGGGTTGGATTACGAGGAGAGGTTGAGTAGACTGGGACTGTACTCGTTGGAATTTAGAAGGATGAGGGGGGATCTTATAGAAACATATAAGATTATGAAGGGAATAGATAGGATAGATGCGGGCAGGTTGTTTCCACTGGCGGGTGAAAGCAGAACTAGGGGGCATAGCCTCAAAATAAGGGGAAGTAGATTTAGGACTGAGTTTAGGAGGAACTTCTTCACCCAAAGGGTTGTGAATCTATGGAATTCCTTGCCCAGTGAAGCAGTAGAGACTCCTTCATTAAATGTTTTTAAGATAAAGATAGATAGTTTTTTGAAGAATAAAGGGATTAAGGTGTTTGGGCGGGAAAGTGGAGCTGAGTCCACAAAAGATCAGCCATGATGGCCGACTCCTGCTCCTAGTTCTTATGTTCTTATGAACTCGACGGGGCCGATCTCGCCGCTTGGGTGCATCGCGGGAGGGCGTCGGACTGGCATCGCGTGGAATGCTGCCGCGGCAGACGATTCTCCCAACCGGCGCGGCATCGGAGAATCGCGCCCTCTGTTCTTTGTGGTTTGGATACACACTTGCTTATGATCTGAACTTGTGGGTGAACAGAGAATTGGAAAATTCAGATAAATGGTTTAAAATGATTGTGCTTTCACAACACTAACTTTCTGTTTCAGGATGAGAAGGAAATTGAAAAGTGTTTTGACATGCCCCCGTCATGGGTACAGGAAATCAATATTCCTGCTAAAGGTAAAATGGCCTGCCTAGTATCTTGTCTTATTTTCTTAAATGATGTTGCCCAAAGTAAAGATTAGGGATAAGGAAAGATTAATTAATTTGTTAAAAAATAAACAGCCAAAGCTAATTACTGAAATCAGTTTTATCATAATTTACTTATTGTATCAGAATATACCCGAGATGTGTTGCTATCAACTTTCTCGATCTTAAAATGATACTCATACAATTTCATTTATGTTGCAACTGTGTGTAAGAAAGAACATGAATTCCAGGAACCAATCCAGTGAATTTTCATAGTATCATAGTATGATTACAGTACAGAAGGAGGCCATGTGGCCCATCATTTTCATAGCAGCTCTCTGCAAGAGAGAGCTTGCAGAGAGTCACACTCTCCTAAACCTTCCCCGTAGCAGTCAAATCTTTTCTGTTTCGGTAATTATCCAATTCCCTTTTGAAACACTCAATTGATTCAGCCTCCACGACACTCCCAGACAGTCCATTCCAGAGCCTAACCAATTGTTGCGTAAATAATTTATTCCACATGTTACTGTTCTTTTGCCAATCACCTTAAATTGTGTCCTCTGTTTCATGTTTTCATGTCTTACCTCAGCGAGATGCTTTATTGAACTGGTCTAAAGATGTCTACCTCTAGCCTATGGGCAGAGTCACATGACTATGGAGGGCCAGATATGTCTATCAGACTGATTACATTTCAAAACACAAACATTTTCTTTTTCATATCAAACAAAGATACAAACATTCTCCTTTTCCTAGCAAACAAAAGTCATATTTGCATGCACAATCCTATGTAACTGAGTTACCCAAGTTACCCACTATACATCCACTGTTTTCTTCCATTATCAATTGTTTGTTCTGCTCAGTCAGTTACTGCGCATGCATTGCACACCTGGGGCGAAATTCTCCCGAACCGGCACGATGCCCGCTGACTGGCGCCCAAAACGGCGCCAATCAGACGGGCATCACGCCGCCCCAAAGGTGCGGAATGCTCCGCATCTTTGGGGGCGGAGCCCCAACCTTGAGGGGCTAGGCCGACGGCGGAGGAATTTCTGCCCCGCCAGCTGGCGGAAACTGCCTTTGTTGCCCCGCCAGCTGGCGCGGAAATGACATCTCCGGGCGGCGCATGCGCGGGAGCGTCAGCGGCCGCTGACAGTTTCCCACGCATGCGCAGTGGAGGGAGTCTCTTCCGCCTCCGCCATGGTAGAGACCGTGGCGGAGGCGGAAGGGAAAGAGTGCCCCCACGGCACAGGCCCGCCCGTGGATCGGTGGACCCCGATCGCGGGCCAGGCCACCGTGGGGGCACCCCCCGGGGCCAGATCGCCCCGCGCCCCCCCCAGGACCCCGGAGCCCGCCCATGCCGCCTTGTCCCGCCGTTCAAAAGGTAGTTTAATCCACGCCAGCGGGACAGGCAATTTATCGGCGGGACTTTGGCCCATCCGGGCCGGAGAATCCAGCGGGGGGGCCCGCCAACCGGCGCGGCCCGATTCCCGCCCCCGCCGAATATCCGGTACCGGAGACTTCGGCAACCGGCGGGGGCGGGATTCACGGCAGCCCCCGGTGATTCTCCAACCTGGCGGGGGGTCGGAGAATGACGCCCATGATGTTCAAATCATGTAGGTCTCTAAATGGTCCATGTGTGCATTGACATTGGTTGTACATCTAGGTGATGTTCCTTGCCCGGAAGGTGTTGTCCTCTGGCACAATTTGCCTTGGTGGTCATTGGGGACACGTGAATCTCTGGGGTTGATGGCAATTCTGTACTCAATACAGCTGGTGAGATCCATTCTTCTTGACCAGCGAATTGCAGTGATGGAGCTGCTTTGCTAGTTGAGTGTATACGTCGGCGGTTGCGCCTGTATATCTGGTTGAGATTTTTTTATTCCAACTTTGAGCTGCCAAATGTGAAATTGTGGGTCATTCTTTCCTCCTGGTATCTTTATGTCATCTCTGAAATGTGTTTGTTCTAATCTCACAGCTTTGTTCATTGCAGTCGTAGGTTTATTGTGTGTTTTCACTGGAATCTTGTTCTTCAAATCCTCCACTCCAGGTCTGATGTGAGCAATGAAATGAAAATGAAAATTTCCTGTGGAACTAAATCACTTACCTTCAATCTATCCATGTAACTGAAGTTCCTCATACCTGGAACCACTCTTATAAATTTTCTCTGCATCCTTTCAAATGCCTTCCCATCCTTCCTAAAGTGTGGTACCCAGAACTGGACACAATACTCCAGTTGAGGCTCAACTAATGTTTTATCAATGTTCTTTATATCTGCTTGCTTTTTTTATTCTATGCCTCTGTTTATAAATCCCAGGATCTCGTATCTTTTTTCACCAACTTTCCTAACGTGCACTGACACCGACAACAACTTGTGTGAATTCTATCCCAAGTCTTTCTGCTCCTGCACTCCCTTTAGAATTGCACCATTTACTTTACATTGCTTCGTTCTTCCTGCCAAAATATATCACTGAATTACTTCTCCAATTAAATTTCACCTGCCAGGTGTCCACCCATTACACCAGCGTGTCTATGCCCTTATGAAGCCTGCACTATCCTCCTTACAGTTCACAATACTTCCAAGGTTTGTGTAATTTGCAAATTTTGAAATTGCACTCTCTACACCAAAGTTTATGGGCGTAATTCTCCCAAAAGGGAACAAGGTTTAGCCCGTTTAGCTGGCGCGTTTCCTGGCGTTCACAGGGCCGAGAAAATCATAGCTATTCAATGCGACTCATGTTGAAATTTTAAAAAATTCATTTTTACAGTGGGCATCACTGGTTAGGCCATCATTTATTGCCCATCCCTAGTTGCCATTCAGAAGGTGGTGGTGAGTTGCCTTCTTGTATCACTGCAGTACTTGATGTATAGGTACACCCACTGTGCTGTTAGGGAGGGAGTTTCAGGATGTTGCCCCAGCGACTTTCCAAGTCCAGGTGGTGGGTAACTTGGAGGGGAACCTCCGGGTGGTGGGGTTCCCAGGTATTTGCTGCCCTTGTCCGTCTAGATGGTAATGGACATGGGTTTGGAAGCTGTTGTCTAAGGAGCCTTGGTGAGTTACTGCAGTGCATCGTGTAGATGGCACACACGGCTGCCAGTGTTCGTTGGTGGTGGAGGGTTTGAATGTTTGTGGAAGGAGGAGCAATCAATCGGGCTGCTTTGTCCTGGATGGAATCGAGCTTCTTGAGTGTTGTTGGAACTGCACTCATCCAGACAAATGGAGAGAATTCCATTCCATTCCTAACTTGTGCCTTGTAGATGGTGGACAGGCTTTGGGCGCGTCAGGACGTGAGTTACTTGCCGTACGATTCCTAGTCTTTGACCTGCCCTGGTAGCCACAGTATTAATGTGGCTAGCCCAGTTCAGTTTTTGATCACTGGTAACCCCCAGGATGTTGACAGTGATGGTAATGCCAGTGAATGTCAAGGGGTGATGGTTAGGAGATGGTCATTGCCTGGCACTTGTGTGGTGTGAATGTAACTTGCCACTTGTCATTCCAAGCCTGGATATTGTCCAGGTCTTGCTGCATTTAGACATGGACTGCTTCATTATCTGAGGAGTCACAAATGGTGCTGAACATTGTGCAGTCATCCGCAAACATCCCCACTTCTGACCTTATGATGGAAGGGAGGTCATTGATGAAGCAGGTGAGGGTGGCTGGGCCTAGGACACTACCCTGAGAAACTCCTGCAGTGATGTCCTGGAGTTGAGACGATTGACCTCCAACCACCATAACCATCTTCCTTTGTGGCAGGTATGACTCCAACCAGCAGAGAGCTTTACCCCTGATTCCCATTTACTCCAATAGGGATGCCATACTTGATCAAATGCTGCCTTGATGTCAAGGGCAGTCACTCACACCTCACCTCTGGCATTCAGCTCTTTTTGTCCATGTTTGAACCAAGGCTGTAATGAGGTCAGGAGGTTAGTGACCCTGGCGGAACCCAAACTGAGCATCTGTGAGCAGGTTATTGCTGAGTAAGTGTTGTTTAATAACATGGTTGATGATTCCTTCCATCACTTTGCTGATGATGGAGAGCAAACTGATCGGGTGGTAATTGGCTGGGTTGCATTTGTCCTGTTCCTTGTGTACAGGACGCACCTGGGCAACTTTCCACATTGCTGGGTAGATGCTAGTGTTGTAGCTGTACTGGAACAGCGTGGCTAGGGGTGCGGCAAATTCTGGAGCACAAATCTTCAGTAATATTGCTGGGATATTGTCAGGGCCCATATCCTTTGCAGTATCCAGTGCCTTCAGCCATTTCTTGATATCATGTACAGTAAATCGTATTGGCTGAATACTGTCATCTGTGATTCTGGGGACCTCCGGAGGCGATCGAGATGGATCATCCCCTCGGCACTTCTGGCTGAAGATTGTTGAGAATGCCTCAGCCTTGTCTTTTGAACATAAGTGCTGGGCTCCTCCATCATTGTGGATGGGGATATTTGTGGAGCCTCCTTCTCCAGTGAGTTGTTTAATTGTCCGCCACCATTCACGACTGGAGGTGAGAGGACTACAGAGCTTAGATCTGATGCGTTCGTTGTGGAATCGCTTAGCTCTGTCCATTCCTTGCTGCCTATGCGGTTTGGCACACAAGTAGTGCTTTGTTGTAGCTTCCCCAGGTTGACACCTCATTCTTCGCTATGCCTGGTGTTGCTCCTGGCATGCTCTCCTGCACTCTTCATTGAATCAGGGTTGATCCCCTGGCTTGGTGGTAATGGTAGAGTGGGGGATATGACAGCCTATGAGGTTGCAGATTGTGGTTGATTACAATTCTTCTGCTGCTGATGGCCCACAGTGTCTCATGGATGCCCTGTCTTGAGTTGCTAGATCTGTTCGAAGTCTATCCAATTTAACACAGTGGTAGTGCCACACATCATGATACCGTTGTATCTACCGATGCTGTCATGGACGGATGCATTTGCAGCAGGCAGATTGATGAGGATGAGGTCAAGTCTGTTGTTTCCTCTTGTTGGTTCATTCACCACCTACAATCCCAGTCTAGTAGCTATGTTCTTTAGGACCCGTCTGTGATGCTACTACCGCATATTTTGTGCTTCCTCCAAGTGGTGTTCAGCATGATTCATCAACTGATGGTGGATGGTATGTGGTAATCAGCAGGAGGTTTCCTTGCCCTTGTTAACCTGAAACCATGAGACTTCTGTGGTCCAGAGTCGACGTTGAGGACTCGCAGGGCAACTCCTTCCCGACTGTATACCACTGTGTCACCACCTCTGCTGGGTCTGTCTGCCGGTGAGACAGGACATACTCAGGAATGGTGATAGTGGTGTCTGGGACATTGTCTGGAAGGTATGATTCTATGAAAATGACTCCGTCAGTTTTGTGAGGGCCACAAAGAATCCAGCACGAGTTTGTAGAATAGAAAGAAATAACATTTATTTACAATTACCTATAGATATACAGCTCTCTTGCTGCTCACTCCTGTCAGGCTGGTTCCTTACTGGCCAGCTCTATTTATGCAGGGACTCTGCTAATGATTTCTCCGCCCCCCCCCCCCCTCATTGGGGAAGCTCATACTCCCTAAGGATTGTGCGATTGCCATTAGTCCCCAGCCAGTGGTAAGCAGGCAAGTTCTAACAGTTAGGCTGTTGCTTAACTGGTCTGTGAGACAGCTCCCCTAACTTTAGCACAAGCCTCCAGATGTTAGTACGGAGAACTTTGAGGGGTCGGCCGGGCTGGGTTTGCCGTTGTCGATTCCGGTGCATGGTTCTATGTGGGGAGGTCCATCCGGTTACACTCCTTTTTTGTGTTTTCGCAGCAGTTGAATGCAACTGAGTGGCTTGCTCGGCTAGTTCCAAGGGTATTTAAGAGTTAATCATATTGCTGTGGGTGTGGAGTCACAGGGCAGCACGGTAGCACAGTGGTTAGCACTGTTGCTTCACAGCTCCAGGGTCACAGGTTCGATTCCCGGCTTGGGTCGCTGTCTGTGTGCAGTCTGCACGTTCTGCCTGTGTCTGTGTGGGTTTCCTCCGTGTGGTCCTGTTTCCTCCCACAAGTCCCGAAAGACTTGCTGTTCGGTGAATTGGATATTCTGAATTCTCCCTCTGTGTACGAGAACAGGTGCCAGAATGTGGAGACTAGGGCTTTTCCCAGTAACTTCATTGCAGTGTTAATGTAAGCCTACTTGTGACAATAAAGATTATTATTGTTATCAATTATATGTCGGCCAGACCAGGTAAGGATGGCAGATTTCCTTCCCTAAAGGACATTAGTGAACCAGATGGGTTTTTTCAACAATCGACAATGCTTTCATGGTCATCATTAGACTTTTAATTCCAGATATTTTATTGAGTTTAAATTCCATCACCTGCCCTGGTGGGATTCGAACCCGGTTCCCCAGATTATTATCCAGGTTCTCTGGATTACTCGTCCAGCGACAATACCACTGTGCTCCCCGAAATAGGGGCCTCAATAGGGAACTCGCGGCCGAGGCCGCACATCGCCTCACGCCAATCTCTGAGGCCCCCGAAATGATCCCCGACCACCCACTCAGCCCAAACGCATGATTGGAGGTGCCCGTCCATCCCACAAGCCCCCCCAATACCCATGCCGGGCACCCCAGGCCCGATCGGACGTGCAAAAAAAAAGCCAGCTTGGCATTCTGCCAGTGCCCATGCCAGCTGGCAGTGCCACCTTGAAGATGCCAGGCTTGGGTACCCATGTGGCACCAGCAGTGTTAGGTCACCACCCTGTCCAAAGGGCATGCAGCTCGGGGCCTCCGATCTCCTGGGGACACCCGTTTGTGGGGACCAGTGTTGAACGGCACTCAGCTGAGGTCTCTGAGGGATTGAATCCCAAAGTCTTGGGTACCTCGGGAATCTGCACATTAGTATGCCTCACTCTAAATGCAGATTTCCAAAAAGTGATCCCGCCCTTAATGGGATTCACATTGCAACGTGAGATTGCGTTGCATCTCGCGAGGCGAGCCGGGTAGATCCTAGGAGCGGCATCTCCTGGCTTTCAACGGCCAAGCTGTGCCGCTGCAAGCTGCTTTTTGAGGGCAGCATGGCGGTTGGATTGCACCAATTGTCATTACTATTTATCAAGAAATGCAGTCATCCTAGTTCCAAGTTCTGGGGAACCCCAATGTATACCATCTTCCAGTCCAAAATTCAACTGTCAATCACTGCTCTGTGGTCCTGATCTTCATTGCAGTGGAGAGACTGCCCATCATGGTGAAAAGCATGGAGATCATCAAAAAGACTAAGTCCTGCCCCTGAACATGGCATCTTCAAGTTTTGTGTAGTGGGTTTAGAGGCTAGCCAGGTTTCATGCATGTGTGATTCCAGGAGACAGCTGGTCATTTGTAAATCATCATCTGCATTTACTGATGTCCAATTCTTGCATCCCAGCTGTGTGGACCCTGAAATGTGCAGAGCAGACCAGGTCAATGAAGGTCTGTCTTTTGTGCATTTGTTTTGGATAGTCCGGGTACCACCTGAGAGAGGTGAGGTATCCTGTAGAGTTACATTTCAGTTTGTGTTTAGCGACCCAGAAGTGTCAAGAATACCCATTGCCTTCTTGGGATCCAAGAATGGCAGGATGGGTCTGCAAGTTTGCCAGGGCAATTTTTTATTGCACCCACTGACTGTTGCACCCAGGTACAAAGAAGAAATTAGTGTTTGAGAAGGGAGGAGAGTACTTTGTCCTAGGGAACACCCTCTCACACTGAGGTGATTGATGCCAGTCCAAGTGAGCAGCGGATCCAAAAGGAGAGCCAAAGTTCAGAAAGACGTGGCTGCGGAACAAACAGCAGGACAGCGAGGAGGGAGGACAACTAGGTTCTACCCCGTGGAGGAGAGCGTGCCGATGAGGACATCATACTTCAACATGGTGGGAAACCAGTATCAGAGAAGAGTCCGGTTGAGCCATGATGTGACAGACATTTGTCGCACGTGCAACAACAATTGAATCCACAGTCCATTGACCACCATGCCCTGCCAGTGGCTGTGAAGGTAACCATCACACAGAACCTTTATGCCTCAGGCTTTTTCCAGGGTTCAGCAGGAAACCTGGCTCGTGTTTCCCAGTCAGCAGAATGAAGATGTTTTAAGGAAGTGTTTGCTCATGTAATAATAATAATCTTTATTATTGTCATAAGTAGGCTTATATTAACACTGCTCTGAAGTTACTGTGAAAATCCCTAGTCGCCACATTCTGGCACCTGTTCGGGTCACAAAGGGAGAATTCAGAATATTTAAATTACCTAACAGCACGTCTTTCGGAACTTGTGGGAGGAAACCAGAGCAACCGGAGGAAACCCAGCCAGACACGGGGAGAACGCGCAGACTCCGCAGAGACAGTGATCCAAGCTGGGTATTGAACCTGGGAACCTGGCACTGTGAAGCAACAGTGCTAACCACTGTGTGGAGTACATTAGTTTCCCCCTGGATTACGAGTCTCAAACTCAGAGAGCCAGGATTTTTGCCCAGATTGTAGGCTTCCCTCAAATACAGGACATGGATTGGCTGCACTCATTGGCTGCAATAAAGGCCCCAACTCAGCATGGACCTACCTTGGTATTCACAAGTCGATCAATGGTGGTTTTGTGACCACTTTTTTAAAAAATATGTATTTTATCCCCCCTTTTCATTCCCCCCCTGCCCCCACGACAAAAAACTCCTCAAACATTTTTTAAAATTTAGAGTACCCAATTATTTTTTTTCCAATTCAGGGACAATTTAGTGTGGCCAATCCACCTAACCTGCATATCTTTGGGTTGTGGGAGTGAAACCCACGCAGACATGGGAGAATGTGGAAGCTCCACACGGACAGTGACCCAGGGTCGGGATTCGAACCGGGTCCTCAGCGTTGCAGTCCCAGTGCTATCCACTGCGCCACATGCCATCCTAAACTCCTCAGACATAGAACATAGAACATTACAGCGCAGTACAGGCCGTTCATGGCCTCATCTTTCCTCAATACCCTCTGCTGAACCCCTCAGTTCATATTTGATCTATTCCAGATGGAGAAAGTCATATCGGTTTCCCAGCCAGTCTGCCACCCCAGGTGGCATTGCCGACTGCCATTCCAATAGAATTCTTCGCCTGGCAATCAGAGAGGTCAAAGCCATGACATCGGCCTTCCTCTCCTCCATCAGCTCCAGCTTCTCCGATATCCCAAATATCACCACCAAAGGGTCCGGCTCAACCTCCTCCCCCACTATCCTTGTTAGCGCCATGAACACTCCCGCCAAAAATCTCTCCAACTTCTCGCAGCCCCAGAACATATGTGTGTGGTTTGCTGGTCCCTGCACACACTTCTCGCACTCGTCCATCACTCCCTGGAAGAACCCATTCATTTTTGCCTGAGTCATGTGCATCCTATCTACAACCTTAAACTGTATCAGGCTCATCCTTGCGCATGAGGAAGTTGTGTCTCCCCTTCGCAGCACCTCACTCCACACTCCCCAGTTTATCTCACCTCTTCGCTCCTCCTCCCACTTCTCCTTAATCTTCACTACCTGCTCACCCCCCTGCTCTCCCAGCCGCCGGTATATGTCTCCAATCCTGCCTCCGATTCCACGTCCGGGAGTAGCGGTCCCCCCAGCAGGGCATACCTTGGTAACTTGGGGAACTCTTTCCAGACCTTCCGCGTGAAGTCCCTCACCTGTAAGTACCTAAATTCACTTCCTCTCGGGAGCTCTGCCCTCTCCTTCTGTTCCTCTATACTGGCAAACCTCTCCTCCATGTACAGATCCCTTACTTTAATCAGCCCCACTTCACTCCACTTCCTATGCATACGGTCTGTCCCCCCCGCTTGAATCCTGGTTTTTGCACAGCAGGTTCAACACCGACATCCCCATTACCCTAAAATGCCTCCTCAGCTAGTTCCAGACCGTCACTGTGGACTGTACCACTGGGCTCCATGTATTTCCTTGGCGCCAGTGGCAACACCACCATCACCAGAGCCGCAGGCTGGACCCCCGACAGGATTCTTCCACCATCCGATCCCATTCTGCTCCCTCTCCTTCTCCTTCATCACGTTTGCCGCCCAATAATAATGCAGCAGGCTTGGCAACGCCAACCTCCCCTTCTGCCTCTGTCGCTGTAACAGGGCCCTCTTAACCCTTGGTATGTTCACAAACTCTGAGATAATCGTATCCTGTTTCTGGAAAAAGGCCTTTGGGACAAAAATCAGAAGCAACTGGAATACGAATAAAAGCCTCGGCAAGACGTTCATCTTCAGCACTTGGACCCTCCCTGCCAGAGCATTTCCCGCCTCTTCAGGTCTTCCCTAACCTCCTCTCTCTGTTTTGTTAGATTCCACTTATGCAGTGTCGCCCACTCTCCCGTTACCTGAATCCCCAGATATTTAAACCTATCTCTGGCTTAAACGATAACCCTCCCCTAGGTTGACTCGCCGACGCATCTCAATCATCGGGAACACTTCACTTTTTCTCATGATTAATTTATACCCAATACAGCAACATCCTATGCTCCCTACTCTCCCTTGTAATCCCTTGCCACTCTGCCGACCCCCTAAGAGCCATTGCCAGATGCTCTTTAGCTAACGCAAACAGCAGCGACAACAGCGGCACCCCTACCTTGGTTCCCCTGTGTAGCTCAGAAGTTTCGTGAACCCATATCGTTGGTCCATATACTCGCCATCAGCGCCGCATACAACAGGCTCACACATGCTACAAACTTTGACCCAACCCCAAACCTTCCCAGGACCTCAAACAGGTAGCGCCACTCCACCTGGTCAAATGCCCTTTCCGCATCCATGGACACCACTACCTCCGGTACCCAACCTCTCGACGGAATCATGATCACATTTACAGCCTCCTTATATTACTACAGAGCTGCCTGCCCTTTACGAAGCCTGTTTGGTCCTCCGTGATCACCCCCGGGGCACATCCTACCATCCTCCCCGCAACCAACTTAGCCAGCACTTTCATGTCTGTATTCAACAGCGATATGGGCCTTTATGACTTACATTCCAACAGGTCCTTCCCCTTTGGTTTCAGTGTTATCGATGCCTGCGTCATCGTCTCCGGCAGCTCCCACTTCTCTAATGCCTCATTGAATGCCCCCAACAGATGCAGTGCCAGGTCCATTGCAAACTCCTTATAAAATTCCGCCAGGTAACCATTGGGTCCCGGGGCCCTCCCCCTACTTATACTGTCCAATACCTCCCTCAGCCCCAAAAGCTCTCCTAGTGCCTGCCTCTTTTCCTCCAGCTTCAGAAACTCCAGCCCATCCAAAAATCGCCCCATATCCCCCTCTTCATCCCCCCTGGTCCGCCCTGTGCAGCTCCTTATAGTATTCCCTAAATGTCTCATTTATCCTCCCCGGTTCCGTCACCACCTCCCCTGTCCCAGTCTGTATCCTCAATATTTCCCTGGAAGTGGCCTGCCTCAATAGTTGATGTGTTAGCATTCAGCTTGGCTTCTCCCCGTACTCGTACTGCACCCCACCTGCCCTGCGCAGCTGTCCCCCTGCCCTCCCCGTCGCCAACCTATCAAATTGCACCTGCAACCTTTTCCTTTTCATCAGACCCTCCACGGTGGACGCCCTTGAATACTCACAACCTACCTCAACTATCTCGTTCATCAAGAACATAGAACATAGTGCAGAAGGAGGCCATTCAGCCCATCTAGTCTGCACCGATCCACTTAAGCCCTCATCTTCCCCCCTGGCAGATGGAATACAATGTTGACAAATGTGAGGTTCTCCATTTTGGTAGGAATAACAGCAAAAGAGATTATTATTTAAATGATAAAATATTAAAACATGCTGCTGTGCAGAAAGACCTGGGTGTGCTAGTGCATGAGTCGCAAAAAGTTGGTTTACAGGTGCAACAGGTGATTAAGAAGGCAAATGGAATTTTGTCCTTCATTGCTAGAGGGATGGAGTTTAAGACTAGAGCGGTTATGCTGCAACTGTATAAGGTGTTAGTGAGGCCACACCTGGAGTATTGTGTTCAGTTTTGGTCTCCTTACCTGAGAAAGGACGTACTGGCACTGGAGGATGTGCAGAGGAGATTCACTAGGTTAATCCCAGAGCTGAAGGGGTTGGATTACGAGGAGAGGTTGAGTAGACTGGGACTGTACTCATTGGAATTTAGAAGGATGAGGGAGGATCTTATAGAAGCATGTAAAATTATGAAGGGAATAGATAGATGCGGGCAGGTTGTTTCCACTGGCGGGTGAAAGCCTCAAAATAAGTGGAAGTAGATTTAGGACTGAGTTTAGGAGGAACTTCTTCGCCCAAAGGGTTGTGAATCTATGGAATTCCTTGCCCAATGAAGCAGTAGAGGCTCCTTCATTAAATATTTTTAAAATAAAGATATATAGTTTTTTGAAGAATAAAGGGATTAAGGGTTATGGTGTTCGGGCCGGGAAGTGGAGCTGAGTCCACAAAAGATCAGCCATGATCTCATTGAATGGTGGAGCATGCTCGAGGGGCCAGATGGCCTACTCCTGCTCCTAGTTCTTATGTTCTATCCCCGTAACCCAATAACCCCTCCTAACCTTTTTTGGGTCACTAAGGGCAATTTATCATGGCCAATCCACCTAACCTGCACGTCTTTGGACTGTGGGAGGAAACCAGTGGAAACTCATGCAGACACGGGGAGAACGTGCAGACTCCGCGCAGACAGTGACCCAGCGGGGAATCAAACCTGGGACCCTGGCGCTGTGAAGCCACAGTGTTATCCACTTGTGTTATCGTGCGCCCATACTCCTCCCTCCTTTTCCTATCCTCTTGTGTCTTGAACGAGATAATCTCCCCTCGGACCACCGCCTTCAGTGCCTCCTAAAAAGTGGCCGCCAACACCTCCCCGTTCTGGTTCAACTCTACATAGTCTTTAATCACCGACCGCACCTTATTACAGAACCATCTATCTGCCAACAACCCCAAATCGAGCCTCCACCCTGACCTCTGCTCCTGTCCTGATTTAAGCCGAATCTCCAGCCAGTGGGGTGCATGGTCCGAAATTACTATCTGCCCCCGTTCTCTGCCCCCTCCACCCCTACCAACACCTCCCGACTCACCACAAAAAAGTCGATTCTTGAATACACCTTGAAAACATATGAGAAAAGGAGTACTCCCTGACCCTTGGGTTCCTAAAGTACCACGGGTCCACCATACCCATCTTTTCCATAAACCCTCGCAATTCCTTTGCCATTCATATCCTTCCCTTTGACCTGGGGCTCGACCTATCTACCCTCGGCTCTAGGACACAATTAAAACCTCCTCCCATGTTCAATTGCTGCGGGGGCACATCCGGGATCGCTGCCAGCAGCCCCCTCATAAAACTTACATTGTCCCAATTCGGTGCATATACATTCACCAACACCACCGATGTCCCCTCCAATACACCGCTCGCCATCACATATCTCCCCCTCGGTGTGGTGATATGCCTGTAAACAATATTGTATATTGTTGGTTTTGCGGCCTCCAACCAGCAGGTGGCGGTACAGACCCACCATGCGGTCGAGCGACACTGGTCATGTGACAAGGCACTCAGATATAAGCCAGGGCAGATCCGATGATCTGAGGAAGGTTGTAAGATGTACATGAGTCGTGCATAGGGATAGTTCCAGGGGAGTATAAAGAAACTCCATGATAACTTGCTACGTATCTGATCGTTACCTTAACACGTGTGCTTTGATAAAGATCCTGGTTTGGACAAGTCACCAGCAGTTCTGTGGATTCATTGCTAGACACCGAACAGAACACCCAGATCCCTCACTTCCTTCGCACTCACAAACCCTGTCTTTTGCTCATCAGAATGGCCACCCCCCACAACTTTGAATCAAACCACGAGTGAAATACCTGACCCACCCATCCCTTTGTCAACCTAACCTGACTCTTCACACGGAGGTGTGTCTCCTGCAGAAAGACCACTTCCTACGGTGCACAAAAATCCAAGATCTTTTCACTGCTCCATTGAGCCCTCGCACATTCCATGTTAAAAGCCTTACCGGGGGCCAGCACCTCCATTCCCCTCTAGCGTCCGCCATCCTCCCCTTTTGGTTCTACCCCCTTTGATTTCACCCTGTAACGGGCCCATCCAAGATGGCTCCCTTCTCCGCCCCTGACCACGCTTCTTCTCCAACCCTGCCTCGTCGCATACCTCTCCCTTCCCCTCCTCCAACCCCTTCCACCTTGGCCATCTCTCGCGGCTAGCAGCCCACCTCACTTCCGTTCACCAGCATTACCTGCCAGCCTGGCAACACCTGCCCAAAGGCTCCTCCCTCACCCTCATCTCTTTGTTCTGTACCCACGGACCTCACCCTTGCCCACCTAAACAAAGACCATATCAGACCACAGGTTGCCTCCTCCAAAGCCAAACAAAAAGAAAAACACAACCACTGGCAGTAGGGGGGTGGGGGGGGGGGGCATTCCCTTACAAACTTTTCACCCCTACTACCCAATGTCAACCCAACAGAAAAAAGAAAGACCCTCAGCCTGGGAGGAAATGAACACCACCCCCCCGCCCACCCAACCCCCATTCTACCCGTATCGTCCATAGTTCCAAAGTGCTGGCAACTCCGTCTCCTAAAAATGTTCAGTTCGCCCCCAGTTTATGTTCCTTGATAAAATCATTGACCACTTCTGGGGTCTCAAAATGGTATTCCCGGCCCTCAAAAGTCACCCATAGTTTCGCCAGGTAGAGCACCCTAAACCTGACCTGCTGCTCATACAGCACCGTCTTAGCACTATAAAATAAATTTAGAATACCCAATTCCTTTTTTCCAACTAAGGGGCCAATCCACCTACCCTGCACATATTTGGGTTGTGGGGACGAGAGCCACGCAGACACGGGGAGGATGTGCAGACTCCACACGGACAGTGACCCGGGGCCAGGATTGAACCCAGGACATCAGCGCGTGAGGCTGCAGTGCTAACCACTGCACCACAGTGCCACCCCCGTCTTAGCCCCATTGAACCCCGATTGCCGTTTTGCCCGTTCAGCTCCAATATCCAGGTATATTCAGACCTTGTTCCTTTCCCATTCACAGTTCCGTTTCTCCCCGGCCCACTGCAAGATCTCTTTCTCCACAAATTTGTGGAGTCTCACAGTCGCCGCCTGCGGCAGCTCCCCGGCTCTTGACTTCTGACTCAGAGACCTGTGTGCTCTATCCACCTCAGGGTCTTGTGGGTCAGCACCTCCTCCACCACCAGTCCCACCAGCACCTTTGACACGTATCTCGTGGCACTCACACCTTCGACTCCTTCAGGCAGGCTGACTATTTGCAGATTCTGCCTTCTCAACCTATTTTCTTGCTCCTCCACCTTTGCTCTCAGTATCTTGCAAAGGTCTCCTAAGAGCCCCACCTCTGCCTCCAATGCCACCACTCAATCAATGTGGTCCAACATCACCCTCTCCATCTCGCGGATCTGCAACCCCTGTGCCTCCAGACACTTTTCAGCCCTTTCCATCGAGCCTTTCAGGGGTGCCACAGCCCCTTCGATGGCCTTCGTCTTGTCCTCCAGCATCTCCTTCCTCTGCTGACGGAACGCTTCCCCGATAAAGGCGATCAACTGTTCCATCTGGGGTCTTCCAACTTTCACTCACCCATCCCCTTCTGCCATCTTTCCAATAGCTGCTGCGCCACAGGTCTCTTCCAACTCCTTGGCCAGGTCTTTCACCTTCTTCTGCCGAGTTCAGTAACCAGCAGACATGCCACACTCGGAGGGGAGGGACACTTCCCCTACAATCTTTAACTACATTTTTCCGTCAAAGCTACTTCCGTTTTCAGGTAAAAAGAGCTCTTTTCTATGTCTTCAAGCAGGAGATGGCCTGTGTGCAACCACTTACACCATGCCCGCCACTGGAAGTCCCGTTTTGTGACCACAATAAGGTCTTCACTATGTGGCAGCTTCCACAACTCCTTCATACTAAGAAGTGAGCAACTATCCAGTCCATTTCAGCCATCTGCGCAGATCTGGGGATGACCCCTATGGGATAAGGATTACCCCTAAGAATTTAGCTGATGATTCCCTTTAGGAACCCACGATGCAAGGTAGAGTGATTCTACAAAGCAGCCATATCATCAGGCCATTGACATTTTACAGTTGAGATTCAGATGCCTCGATTATTCAGGTGGAGCTCTCCAAAATGCCCCTGCAATTTGTTTTAAGAATAGTTATTGAGGGGCGACCAGAATAGTTGTTGCAGGGCGGCCAGAGAATCTCACCCAACATCTTTAATGATAGCTTCAAATATTTTCCCTATGGCACATGTTGGGCAAACTGGCTTGCAGTTTCCCACTTTCTGTCTCCGTCCCTTTCTGAATAAAGGAATTACATTTGCTATTTTCTAATCTAATGGAACCTTCCCCGAATCTAGGGAATTTAGGAAAATTTAAACCAATGCATCAGCTATCTCCCTAGCCACTTCTTTCAAGACCTTAGGATGAAGTCCATCTGGACCTGTGCGTTTGTCAGCCCTTCGACCCAATTAATTTGATCAGTGCCATTTCCCTGTTGATTGTTAATTTTCTGAGTTCTTTCTTTTCATTTCCTGAATTACAGCGATTTCTTGGATATTACTTGTATTATCTATAGTGAAGACTGATGCAAAATACCTGTTCAATTAATTTGCCATTTTCCTACTTTCCATTATCAATTGCCCAGATGCACTTTCTAAAGGACCAAGGCTCACTTTGTTAACTCTTCTCTTATTTAAATATCTATAGGAACTCTTACTTTCTGCCTTTAAATTTATTGATATATTTCTGTCGTACTCTAATTTTTCCCTCCTTATTAATCTTTTTGTTATTCTTTGCTGATCTTTATATTCTGTCCTATTTTCTGACCCGCCACACATCCTTCTCCAATTTTTTTTTTTCTTTAAGTTTGATACTGTCTTTAATTTTTTTTTGTTCACCATGGATGGTGGGTAGCACCCCTGCCTCTCAAACAAAAGCTCCGGGTTAGAGACCCAAACCAGGATTAATGGACAAGGAAGGTGCATCCATAATGTGGTCAAACAGGTTGAGTGTGACAACCTGCAAATCCTTCTAACATGCCAATGGCTGGTGGTAAGAGCAGGAGAGACTCCTGGATAAGCAATGCTTGATATGGAGTCGATAGAGTCCTTCAGCAGGAGGACCACCAACCAGAAGATACAGATTTAATATTATTGGTAAAAGAACCAGGGAGAGATGAAGATAATCTCTTCTATTCAGCAATTTGTCATGATCTGGAATGTACTACTTGAAATGGTCGAAGTATATTCAATGGTAAATTGGTTAAATGTTTGAAATTGAAAAATGTGCAGGGCTGTGGGAAAGGACAGGAAATAAGACTGATTGAGTACCTATTTCAAAGAATCTGGGAGCACGGTCATATGAAATTGGCCTGGAAATAGAAACAATAACATTAAGATGATTTTCGTACTTCTTGCAGACATTGAAACACGCTGTCCAAAGGGTGAGAAAATAATTCAATATAAGAAGGCCAATCTAGAAAAGTATGCGCCATACTTGAACATTGATGGGATGGTGAAGCGACTGATTGAATATGAGGACATTGAATGTAAGTTTTAGTGGTTTTACATGTTTTCATTATTTTACTTCCCTCCTCTCCTGAACGTGTTTTGTCATGTCAGGGACAATTTAATGGATATTGGCAGACCAGTTCATAGGAACACAGGAATTAGAAACAGAAGTAGGTAATTCAGCCCTTTGAGCCTGCTCCGCCATTCAATCAGATCATGGCTGATCTCTTCCTGGTCTCAAATCCACCTCCCCACCTGTTGCCCATATTCCTTTAACCCGATTTTTATCAAAAATATATCTATCTCTTTCTTGAAACCTTTTAATGACCCAGATTCCACCACACTATGGAGCAGCGAGTTCCACAAATTCACCACCCTCTGCGAGAAGTAGTTCTTCGTCATCACAGTTCTAAATCTACACCTCTCAGGGTGGCAGCGCCAGGGTGCCTGACTGGCAGTCCTGGGGTGGCATTGCCACGGTGCTCAGGTGGCATCGGGTGTGCACAGAGCCCGACCACCTGGTAGCCTCCAATTGCCTGGAAGACCGCCCTCCCCCAAAGTGCTGTTTCACCTGGTCCACGTTTATGGAAACCTGTGCTAAATGGTGCCACAGTTGGGCTTCCTAAGCGAAGCCGTTCGATCCAGGGCCTTTGGTAACTCTGGCGGAGACATATTCAAGTGAGACTAACTACTCACTTGAATATGCAAATCTGGATCCCATCCTTGCGATGGCTTATGAGATCTTGTTAGA
The DNA here is from genome assembly GCF_047496885.1 of Scyliorhinus torazame. NCBI lineage: Eukaryota > Metazoa > Chordata > Chondrichthyes > Carcharhiniformes > Scyliorhinidae > Scyliorhinus > Scyliorhinus torazame. Next base: position 260,948,076 of record NC_092708.1, read on the forward strand.
TCGCGCAAGGTGTAATGAGCATCGCAAATGGTGCGAGAGGCCTTGCCGCATCACCGGGTTGAGCGTGACCAGGCCGGTAAATCGCTGCCTAAGTGTTTCCGCCGGGACTGAATAGTGTGCGACTCACATTCGGGGGTGCTATTCAAAAAGCATTCCAAGTGGTAAGGTCTCTGGTGAGGTCTCTGCCCTGAGAGGGACAGGGAATCAGGGAGGGCTCCAAAGACCAGGGTACAGGTGTCGTCTGGTTGGGGTGAGCTCCGCTGATCCCCTGCTTCCTCAGCAGTGAGGCAGCGCTTCTGAGGAGTGCCAGCACCTGGCAGAACCATGATTGAGCTTGACCATACCTATCCCCTTGATGAAACAGATGGTGTATGAGGGTGTCCAGAGGGGCAGTCTGGGTCAGCTCCCAAATGACCAGAGGCTCTCTGAGCATTCAAGGGACACAAGCAGCACTCAGCAGAGTGAACAGCCAGGGGCCTGTAACGAGCATCAAAAGGGTGTGTTTAAAAGATAAACTGCGGCAATGGCGTTCTGAGTCAGGACACCCCGATCCTGAGGGGACACCCCAAGTCCACGGACTTGGCACCAAGTTGTTCCCTGTTACTGCCCCTGACCCAGGCAGCCATCTGCCAGCAAGCCCGACAATGTTCTGGGGTTTTCAGTGTTTCTTTAGCCTCCTGCTCCCCCTTCACAACCATGGTGCCCAGGCCCCACATGTCAATACTTGCATCAATTCGCGACCGTGAGACTTGTGCCTAAGATTTGGAGCATGATGTGTCCAAGCCACTAATGATATTGAACTCCATGCAAATATTGGTTTTGCATGGATCCGCTGGCACAGGGTGCAAACATTGATATCGCCACCAGCGAGAGACAGGAGCATGGCGGTGGAATTGGTACTGGCGCAAACCTCGATTTTCCGTTACCCACAATTCTCCTTCCGATCATTATTTGCATTTCTGGTGGCGCGAAGCAGAGAATTCAGCCCCACATTTCAGAATGTGCCGTAGTGGCACTAATTATTCAGCGATGTCAGTGTTTTAAAAGTGTTCTGATTTAACTTGTACTCACTGCTCTGAGAATGTTCTTGCTTGAAGTACTGAAAGGGAGGGAGTTTGATGTTTTGGACCATCATCCTGTGAGTTACTTTAGGCAAGCAGGACACCACACCAGGAACCCAATATGATCTGCAGGTAAGAACAACTCCCACTGACATCTAGGAAAGTAGTCACATCACCTGGAGTCCAATAAATGTTCTGCTCTTTCACATTAAAAAGCACAGAGATGAATTTGTTATACCTTCAGCGTTATGCAACGCCATTGTGATTTATGACTTTTCATTTTCTTTTTCTGAACCATTCCACATATCTTAATAATTAATCTTTGTTCATAGATTCTGGCACCTGCTCCAGCTTCTGATAGAAGATGTATAACGCCTGTGAATCTCAGTTTCTAAACTATCAAGTGTAATCCCAATATCTTGGTAATAATTAACTGGCTCTTGCATGTTGTATTTGAGGAACAAGACAAGCAGGCCAAGTAAAAAAAAAAGCAACAGTGTGTGGCTTTGGATGCTTCATTGGTCTCCCCCGTAATGAATAGCAATTTCCGATTATCCGGCTCAATCATCCTTAAGATGAACATCTTCAAGACCTACTACATCAGATCAGGCTTTGATTGCTGGGTATACATTTGGAGGGATTCTCCATTTGAGAGACTTCAGTGCTGACGCTGGGACTGAATGGCGGGTGTTCCTCAGTCCCGATGGCGGCCCCAGTCCCAGAGCAATTCGGGACATGCTAATGGGCCAGCACTCGCACCACGTGGAACTAGTGCAATTCCGATTCATGCCAGCATCGGTTTCACTGCGGTCGGAATTGGCACTGGAGAGCCTGACAAGCTGGAACTGCACCCCACTCTCCAGTCATTCTCATTCCAGCCAAGAAGATACCATCCCGGAAAGCGGCCCCAAGAATCGCAGATGCAGGGCTGGAGATATTGCTGGATGCCATGGAGGAGAGATGGGACATTCTGTTCTCTGGGATGGGAAGACGGCTGCCACCCGCCAATGTCAACCGGGCTTGGACGCAGGTGACAGAGGTCATGAGCACCGTGGGTCCCACTGCAAGAACTGGGAAGCAGTGCCGGAAAAACCTGAATGACCTCCTCAGGACCAGGGTGAGTCACCAGCTCCGTGCCCCTGGCACCACCCCCGACCCACACACCCCACACCCCCCATCCCCCTCAGAGGGCGACCGCACTCCACCCGCCAGTAGCCCCCTCGCACCCCATCCTGCACCACATGCCAACACCTGTACCGCCCGTCATAGCTGGGTGTTCGGCACACAAAGGCTATCAGCTGTGGACCCCCTGCATTGACCCTGTCCAAGTGTCTCACACTGTGCATTATCTGTCCCCCCAGGAGAAGATGGCCAACAAGTTCAGGAGAGGACCAGAGGGGGCCCAGCAGACATGCGGCCTCTTACCGTCCCGGAGCAGAGGATGGTGAACCTGGTTGGTGGGATGGGTGAGTGGGCAGTCACAAAGGCGGAGGTTGGCATGATGCAACAAAGTGAACCCCTAATGCTTTGCGATGTCCCTATGGCACGTGAGTCCCCCCCCCCCCCCCACCCCCCCACCACCATCACCCCCACCACCCCCAACCGCTATCTAACCATGAGTTTTGTCTTGTGTCTTGCTGGGTCACCACTAGAGCATGAGAAACCGCCTGGTGTCGCCCACCCCCAGTCATAACCCAGCGAGCCGCTGGGTAACAGGGTGGGTGGCCCGAGGTCTCATGCCCCCGGCACAACCCCGTGAAACTCAAGAGCACATGTCTGGGGACGACACCGACGTCACGTCACTGCTATGATCAACACCCTCTACCAAAAACCCACGGTGGGGGGGCTCCGTCGGCAAGACCGTAAGATCTCGCCAGCGTGAAACGTCAAAAAATCCCGCTGTATGATTCTGTGCCCACTGTTGGTTGCCTAGGCCCGAAGCTTTTAAATTGTCTACTTAGGCCTGTTTGACTTTCTAATTTGCCTAAGATTCTCTTTAAAACCTAACTCAAATTGACACCGAAGTCAAGGATAAGAAGACTCGAGCAGCCCTTTGGATTTCGGCGGCAGCGGTGCGCAGGGGCCTTCTGGGAGGTGAGTAGTGAATTTAAAAACTCTTACCTTTACAGGAGCAGCCCTTTGGATTTCGGCGGCAGCGGTGCGCAGGGGCCCTCTGGGAGGTGAGTACTTACTTTAAAAAGCCTTACCTGGTCCCGTGTCTGTTCTTCTTTTCTGTTTTATTTGTTTTTATATAAGGCGGGAACCGGAAGTTCGACCCGCGGACCTCTGGGAAGTCCCCCCCCCCCCAACCAATAAATTCTGGTGGAGAGGAAACCCGAGACACTACACGTGTAGTGTCTCCCACCCGCCCTCCTCCTCTAACCTAATAATAAGACCCATTGGTGTAAGGTAAGTGCCATATTATATTATTATTATATTATTAGCATTGTGCAGGTCAAGGTTCGGAGGTGGAGGAGCAGTCTCTGTCAGCGAGAGAATCTGAGAACATCTAAGACACTCAGAAGGTAAGAAGGTAAGTAAGTGATTTTTACTTATTTTTACTTTTATACCTTTTTTCAAATTGTGTGTGTCGGGGGGAAACTGAAGTGACATCACAGAAAAGCTGTGGCCAGAGTGGCTGGTTGGGATTCTACCCTAAATTTAAAAAAAAAAATTTGAGTATTTGGTAACTAATTAAACATAATAACTTAATTATAATTTAGAGGGATATCTAAGCCAGAGATCGGAGAGTATTATAGTTAGCTATCGCATTTCTATTAGAAATCTAGTGCTAGGAAACAGATAGTTGACAGTAACTTTGAAATTTAAAAAAAAATATTTTTAAAAAAAAAGACTAATTTTAATTTTAATTAATTGACGCAATGTCAGTTAGAGGGGTGCTGTGCTCTGACTGTGAGATGCGGCAGGTCCGGGAGGCTTCCAGCGTCCCGGATGGCTTCATCTGCAGAAAGTGCACCCAACTGGAGCTCCTCACAGACCGCATGGTTCGGTTGGAGCAGCAATTGGATGCACTTAGGAGCATGCAGGTGGCGGAAAGCGTCATAGATCGCAGTTATGTAAATGTGGTCACACCCAAGGTGCAGGCAGAGAAATGGGTGACCACCAGAAAGGGCAGGCAGTCAGTGCAGGAATCCCCTGTGGTTGTCCCCCTCTCGAACAGATATACCCCTTTGGATACTGTCGGGGGGGATAGCCTATCAGGGGAAAACAGCAGCAGCCAGAGCAGTGGCACCACGGTTGGCTCTGATGTTCAGAAGGGAGGGTCAAAGCGCAGAAGAGTAATAGTAATAGGGGACTGTATAGTCAGGGGCACAGATAGGCGCTTCTGTGGACGTGAAAGAGGCTCCAGGATGGTATGTTGCCTCCCTGGTGCCAGGGTCCAGGATGTCTCCGAACGGGTAGAGGGAATCCTGAAGGGGGAGGGCAAACAGGCAAAGGTCGTTGTACATATTGGTACTAACGACATAGGCAGGAAGGGGCATGAGGTCCTGCAGCAGGAGTTCAGGGAGCTAGGCAGAAAGTTAAAAGACAGGACCTCGAGGGTTGTAATAGAACATAGAACATAGAAAAGTACAGGGATTACTCCCTGTGCCACGTGCCAGTGAGGCTAGATATAGGAAGATAGAGCAGATAAACACGTGGCTAAACAGCTGGTGTAGGAGGGAGGGTTTCCATTATCTGGACCACTGGGAGCTCTTCCGGGGCAGGTGTGACCTGTATAAGAAGGACGGGTTGCATCTAAACCGGAGAGGCATAAATATCCTGGCCGCGAGGTTTGCTAGTGTCACACGGGAGGGTTTAAACTAGTATGGCAGGGGGGTGGGCACGGGAGCAATAGGTCAGAAGGTGAGAGCGTTGAGGGAGAACTAGGGAATAGGGACAGTGTGGCTCTGAGGCAGAGCAGACGGGGAGAAGTTGCTGAACACAGCGGGTCTGGTGGCCTGAAGTGCATATGTTTTAATGCAAGGAGCATTACGGGTAAGGCAGATGAACTTAGAGCTTGGATTAGTACTTGGAACTATGATGTTGTTGCCATTACAGAGACCTGGTTGAGGGAAGGGCAGGATTGGCAGCTAAACGTTCCAGGATTTGGATGTTTCAGGCGGGATAGAGGGGGATGTAAAAGGGGAGGCGGAGTTGCGCTACTTGTTCGGGAGAATATCACAGCTGTACTGCGAGAGGACACCTCAGAGGGCAGTGAGGCTATATGGGTAGAGATCAGGAATAAGAAGGGTGCAGTCACAATGTTGGGGGCATACTACAGGCCTCCCAACAGCCAGCGGGAGATAAAGGAGCAGATAGGTAGACAGATTTTGGAAAAGAGTAAAAACAACAGGGTTGTGGTGATGGGAGACTTCAACTTCCCCAATATTGACTGGGACTCACTTAGTGCCAGGGGCTTAGACGGGGCGGAGTTTGTAAGGAGCATCCAGGAGGGCTTCTTAAAACAATATGTAGACAGTCCAACTAGGGAAGGGGCGGTACTGGACCTGGTATTGGGGAATGAGCCCGGCCAGGTGGTAGATGTTTCAGTAGGGGAGCATTTCGGTAACAGTGACCACAATTCAGTAAGTTTTAAAGTACTGGTGGACAAGGATAAGAGTGGTCCGAGGATGAATGTGCTAAATTGGGGGAAGGCTAATTATAACAATATTAGGCGGGAACTGAAGAACATAGATTGGGGGCGGATGTTTGAGGGCAAATCAACATCTGACATGTGGGAGGCTTTCAAGTGGCAGTTGAAAGGAATACAGGACCGGCATGTTCCTGTGAGGAAGAAAGATAAATACGGCAATTTTCGGGAACCTTGGATGACGAGTGATATTGTAGGCCTCGTCAAAAAGAAAAAGGAGGCATTTGTCAGGGCTAAAAGGCTGGGAGCAGACGAAGCCTGCGTGGAATATAAGGAAAGTAGGAAGGAACTTAAGCAAGGAGTCAGGAGGGCTAGAAGGGGTCACGAAAAGTCATTGGCAAATAGGGTTAAGGAAAATCCCAAGGCTTTTTACACGTACATAAAAAGCAAGAGGGTAGCCAGGGAAAGGGTTGGCCCACTGAAGGATAGGCAAGGGAATCTATGTGTGGAGCCAGAGGAAATGGGCGAGGTACTAAATGAATACTTTGCATCAGTATTCACCAAAGAGAAGGAATTGGTAGATGTTGAGTCTGGAGAAGGGGGTGTAGATAGCCTGGGTCACATTGTGATCCAAAAAGACGAGGTGTTGGGTGTCTTAAAAAATATTAAGGTAGATAAGTCCCCAGGGCCTGATGGGATCTACCCCAGAATACTGAAGGAGGCTGGAGAGGAAATTGCTGAGGCCTTGACAGAAATCTTTGGATCCTCACTGTCTTCAGGGGATGTCCCGGAGGACTGGAGAATAGCCAATGTTGTTCCTCTGTTTAAGAAGGGTAGCAAGGATAATCCCGGGAACTACAGGCCGGTGAGCCTTACTTCAGTGGTAGGGAAATTACTGGAGAGAATTCTTCGAGACAGGATCTACTCCCATTTGGAAGCAAATGGACGTATTAGTGAGAGGCAGCACGGTTTTGTGAAGGGGAGGTCGTGTCTCACTAACTTGATAGAGTTTTTCGAGGAGGTCACTAAGATGATTGATGCAGGTAGGGCAGTAGATGTTGTCTATATGGACTTCAGTAAGGCCTTTGACAAGGTCCCTCATGGTAGACTAGTACAAAAGGTGAAGTCACACGGGATCAGGGGTGAGCTGGCAAGGTGGATACAGAACTGGCTAGGCCATAGAAGGCAGAGAGTAGCAATGGAGGGATGCTTTTCTAATTGGAGGGCTGTGACCAGTGGTGTTCCACAGGGATCAGTGCTGGGACCTTTGCTCTTTGTAGTATATATAAATGATTTGGAGGAAAATGTAACTGGTCTGATTAGTAAGTTTGCAGACGACACAAAGGTTGGTGGAATTGCGGATAGCGATGAGGACTGTCGGAGGATACAGCAGGATTTAGATTGTTTGGAGACTTGGGCGGAGAGATGGCAGATGGAGTTTAATCCGGACAAATGTGAGGTAATGCATTTTGGAAGGTCTAATGCAGGTAGGGAATATACAGTGAATGGTAGAACCCTCAAGAGTATTGAAAGTCAAAGAGATCTAGGAGTACAGGTCCACAGGTCATTGAAAGGGGCAACACAGGTGGAGAAGGTAGTCAAGAAGGCATACGGCATGCTTGCCTTCATTGGCCGGGGCATTGAGTATAAGAATTGGCAAGTCATGTTGCAGCTGTATAGAACCTTAGTTAGGCCACACTTGGAGTATAGTGTTCAATTCTGGTCGCCACACTACCAAAAGGATGTGGAGGCTTTAGAGAGGGTGCAGAAGAGATTTACCAGAATGTTGCCTGGTATGGAGGGCATTAGCTATGAGGAGCGATTGAATAAACTCGGTTTGTTCTCACTGGAACGAAGGAGGTTGAGGGAAGACCTGATAGAGGTATACAAAATTATGAGGGGCATAGACAGAGTGGATAGTCAGAGGCTTTTCCCCAGGGTAGAGGGGTCAATTACTAGGGGGCATAGGTTTAAGGTGAGAGGGGCAAGGTTTAGAGTAGATGTACGAGGCAAGTTTTTTACACAGAGGGTAGTGGGTGCCTGGAACTCGCTACCGGAGGAGGTAGTGGAAGCAGGGACGATAGGGACATTTAAGGGGCATCTTGACAAATATATGAATAGGATGGGAATAGAAGGATAAGGACCCAGGAAGTGTAGAAGATTGTAGTTTAGTCGGGCAGCATGGTCGGCACGGGCTTGGAGGGTCGAAGGGCCTGTTCCTGTGCTGTACATTTCTTTGTTCTTTGTTCATCCCAGAGACACACCTCAGATGGGCATGTTAGTGAAGAGGCTCCTGGGACACTCTTGGAGCTCACCACACACATGAAGTGGTGCATCAGCTGGTGGTAGGAACCCCGAGGGGGCGGACAATCGGAGGGTGGCCTGACCCCAGTGACTAGCTTCTCGTGCAGATAGGTCTTGTGCTTCTGAAAAGGACGGCCCCATCGATGTTGGAGATGCAAGCGCAGAGCTGGGTGTTACCTGAGGGGGTTTCAGCAATCAAGTGCAGTTAGAGGGATCCGACCGCCTGCGGGCGCAGGAGGCAGTGACGACAATGCATGCTACCCAGGCCAACACCGCATGGCTGGTGTCCGTGATGGAGGCCTTGGCTGCGAAGGTTTCAACATTGGGTCAGGATGTCCAAGGCCTGGGGCACACTGTGTGGGTGGTGGCTGAGACACAGGACAGGACGGCCATGTTACAGGCAGCCATGTACCAGGACCACATGGACATTGCTGCGGTGCACCAGAGTGTGGCCTAATTACAAATGGCCATGGCTGTAGGCATCAAGAGCATTAGCCTGGTGCCAGTCCCAGAGGAACTTGGCCCAGTCCCAGAGGGACGTGGCACAGTCCCTGTGCTTCATGGCCACAAGCATGAAGATTCTGGCCAAGTTGGGAGCAGGTCTCCAGGACTGGCAGCGCCAGGTGATGGCAGAGCCCGTCCCATGGATTAGTCCAGGGGCCATCAGGCACCTCGAGGGAGGAGGAGGTGATGGGGCCTGTGCAGGTGAAACCCACAGAGGAGACACTGGAACACCGCAGCATTTCTGAATCCCCCTCCCAACCAGTGCCAGAGCACGAGTCAGACATTGTCAGACATTGCAGAGAACCAGAGCTCATCGCGGAGCGTGTTGTCATCCTCCTCCCCATGGACCAGTCCCGCTGAAGTTGCCGACCCAGGGCTTAAAACCCTGCAGTGCCGCTGGTGGGATGCTTGGAGGAGGATGGCGTGATGGGGTGCAAGGAGGGGTGGTATCCACGGTGGGGGTGCGGGTGGGAGGGGCGGCGGTTCTGGCCCCCTAGTCAGCGAACCTGGAGGCGATTAGATCGCCCTGGCAGGTGTGTCATACAGCCTCCTGTGCCTAGCTGGACCCCATGCCCTGCTCATCATGGCAAACCTCCATGTCCTCCTCATCGGCCGAGGCATGCCATTCCTCCACCTCCTCCAGCATGTCCCCCCTCTGCTGCGAATTTTATGGAGGACGCAGCAGGCCACCACAATGCAGGAGATCCTTCCAGGGCTGTACTAGAGGACCCCTCCAGAGTGGACCAGGCACCTGAACTGCACCTTCAGTACGCCAATGCACCGCTCGATGAAGCCCTGTTGCTGCATGGGTGCCCTTTAAGAGGTTTCCGGATAGGCATCATCAGCTTTGGCTGCAGCGGATAGCCCCTGTCGCCCAGGAGCCAACCCCTCACCCGGGGTATTGAGTCGAAGGTGTTGGGCATTGTCGAGTGTGCCAGGTCAAAGGCTAGCTGAATATCGGGCGCAGACTTGCACGATCTGCTGCTGGTGGTCGTACACCAACCGCACATTCCAATTTCTGAAGGGCACCCACTCACGCGCCGGTGCGTGATATGCATCCTGTTGATTACCTCCCTGGACCTGGGGCATGCTGCCCAGGCAATCTGGTGTGCTTGGTCTACGCCAAAGGTAATGTATTCTTCCGCCTGGGCATACAGGCCATCCATTACGGCATGGATGCACCTGTGCACGGAGGTCTGGGAGATCCCAGACAGGTCCCCACTCAGCACCTCAGCACCCATGGAAAAAGGTTCAGGGCGACTGTCACCATGACGGCCACCAGGAGCGGGTGTCCGCCCCCATCCTCCCGCGGTTCCAGGTGCGCTATGATATGGTACACATGTCGCACAGATCCCCTGTTCAACCACAGTCGGCGGTGGCAGACTTGGTCCGGCAGGTTCTCATACTTCAGGCGCTGCCGGTATCCATGAGGCCTGATGCGACGCCTCCTTCCCACTTCCTCCTCGGCCTGCTGACGGGCGGCTCTCCATCATCACAGGCTGGCTCCTGCTCCTCCAGGGCAGGCTCATGTTCTGCAGGGTCCCCCCGTCTGTTCATGCAGCCTCATTGCATCAGCCAAGGCTGTGGCGGCCATGCAGATGCCAACCACACCCAGCTGTACTCCGAAATCCATTTTCTGCAGGGGGTAAAGGGAAGACATGTTAGCATGGTGAGTACTCCCGTGTCCAATCAGGTCCAGTGGGCTACATGGTGGCCCTGGCCTGCACTGCAGACCCTGCACCCGCATGTCCCCCAAAACGCATGTCCTCCTCCCCCTTTCTGATCCGAGCCCCTACCGTTCCCCTCGATACTCTTCCCTCCCCGCCGGTGCCTGTCACTAGCAGGCTTCCTGCCCGCCACACATCCCTGTCAGTGTTCCACTCTGTGGCTCCATCCTGCTCCTTCCTGTGACGCCCTCCTTGGGTGGGCTGAGGGCTACCCTGTCAGCAGGGTGCCACCAGGTTGCGGGGGGGCCACAACATGTCATCAACCGGCTCCATGCCTGATGGCATGCATTAGGACAGGGACCACGGTCGGAGCTGGGCAAGGGGGATGGGCACCTGTTGGGACCATAGATGCGGTGTGCTGTGGATCCTCTGTGTGACGCATGGGTTCTGCCTACCTGTCCGGAGGCAGGGTGGATTGGAGCAGGGATGCAGTGGGCAGGTGGGGCTTGGTAACAGCCAGTGTTCCCGCAGGATGGGCTGGCTGCTGGTGCCACTAGTGGAGCATCTGCCCTGGGGGTCACTGTGCCAGGGAGGATGGCAAGGGCCATGATGCCTGCGTGCGCTGTTTGGGGTGCGCCCTCCCCTGCTCCTGCAGTGGGGCAGTGCCGAGGATGGGCGTATTGAGGGGTGCCAGCACTTTGTGGGCCATTGGCTACGCTGTGCCATGCACATCTTGTTGGTGGATCGGCTGGGGTCTGGGGGTCCCTGCGGGGTGGCCTGGGGGCGTGGTGCTCTGCACATTTTTGGGACATGGTGGAGTGTGCAGTCAGTGGAGTGTGCAGCCTGAATTAAAATCACCACTTTTATTAGAAATATCCCCCAAAACCAAAAAGGATCAAAAAGATTTTCCAAATGGTGTACAAGGATTTTCCCTCCTTGACTCCTTTGCAGACTTAAGTAGGTGCTATTCATGTCAAACTAATATTTCAAGTTATTCCGGTATGACCTATATCTACAAAGAAGGTTTTATCTACTTGCCACTCGATAGCTTCGATCCTGGGTCCCGCCTTGCTGAGGCATAATAAAGTAGACTTTGACAATTTTGCAAGAACCACTATTTCAGGTTAGAATAAATTTTTAACTGACTTTATTTTACTTAAAAAGATAACATCACTGTCTGTACAACAAGTATAAAAGATCTTGGGCGGGATTCTCCGATATCGGCGCGATGTCCACCGACCGGCGCCCAAAACGGCGCAAATCCCACCTGCATCGCGCCGCCCCAAACGTCGCAAAGTCTCCGGCCCGGAATAGGCTAGCAGCGACGTGACGCTATCCGCGCTTGCTCACGTGGTTCACGCCGTGCGGCTCATAAGACGTACTGCTCCCCCCACCCGACCCGATGACCGCCCGCCGCTCAGCCCCGAGGTTCCAGTCCCGCGACATTGAGGCGCTCCTGGACGCAGAGGAGGGAGGCCCTGTATCCCAGACACGGCCACAGAGTCGCCCCACGCCACAGCCGGCGTCTGTGGAGGGAGGTGGCAGAGGCCGTCACCGCTGTGGCCCTGACACCACGGACAGGCACCCAGTGCCACAAGAAAGAGAACGACCTTGTCAGGGCAGCCAGGGTGAGCCCCGCCCCCGCCCGATATCCATATCCCCCCTCCCCCATATCCCCCTCCCCCAAATCCCCCCTCCCCCATATACCCCCTCCCCCATATCCCTCCTCCCCCATATCCCCCCTCCCCATATCCCCCCTCCCCCATATTCCCCCTCCCCCATATCCCCCCTCCCCCATATCACCTGATCACTGCCTGCGTGTCGAACCATGCATGCTTCATTGTGTATCGCAGGAGCAAACGTTGAGGCACCCATCCCCGCAGATGCAGACCGCCTGCATGATGCCCCTCGGAGGCCACGGGAGACGGAGAGACCCGGACCCTCTGGCATGCGACGCCCGCACGATGCCCCTCGGAGACCACGGGCGACGGAGAAACCTGGAGAACAGGGAGACGGCGCCTCCGTCTCATGCGGGTGCGGCGACGCAGGCGTGTGCCACCCAGCGACGAGAGGGGCAGCCACAGGCCCCCGCCACAGCCGAGCCACGAAACCACAATCCAGGACATCCCTACCCAGGACACCCCTACCCAGGAAACTGAAATACAGGACAGTGACACAGATTGGATGGGTAGAGACGAACTGCCACCCCAAAGTGCCATGGACTCAGAGTCGGACGATGCGCACGACACAACGCCACTGCTGTCACCAACACCCTCCACCATCGCAGAAACACTCACCTCGGTTGGGCACTTTAGTGATGAGGCATCTGGTACACTCACTAGTGCGCACAACACAGCCGTCCCGGTACAGCAGGTGGAGGTAGGAGCAGCAGAGGGCCGGGCGGTCGGAGGGCAGCCCGGCGCAAGCGAACATCTGCCGCCCAGATGGATCCTGGGTTCCTGGAGTTACCACACCCACCCATAGGTCCGATGCAACCACCGAACCTGGGACAAGCGAAGAGGGTGATGGCCAGCTTGCGGCGGCTGCAGTCGCGTCCAGGAGCTGGGAGTGGTGCCGGTCATGCGTGCCACCCAGGCCGACACCGCACGGGTGGCATCCGCGGTGGAGGCAATGGGTGCGACGGTGTCAGACATGGGGAGCGGTTTGCGAGGCCTGGGGCTTTCCGTGCAGGTGGCGTCTGTGGCCCAGGACATGGCTGCCCTCTCACAGGAGGCCATGAGCCAGCGCCAGCGGCAGATGGCAGAGGGGCTCAACTCCGTGGCACAGTCTCTGAAGGCCATGGCCCAGTCTCAGCAGGCCATGGCCCAGTCTCTGAAGGCCATAGCCCAGTCTCAGCAAGCCATGGCCCAGTCTCAGCAGGCCATCGCTGAGGGCATCGGCGTCATTGCCCATGTGCGAGCCGGCGTCGCAGTCACAGACAGGGTTTGCCAACCCCCTGAGCTCCATGGCTGCAAACCTGCAGACCCCTGTCGATACCAGCACGGGCCTCCAGGACTGGCAGCGCCAGATGTCGCGGGGGGTGTCGGATGGCCAGTCCGTTCGCATCCCCCACCCATGTAGAGGCCTGGGGGCCATCGGGCACCCCGAGGGAGGAGGAGGTGCTGGGGCACGTTCCGCTTCCCATTGTAGGGGAGGTCCCGGAACACCTCAACACCTTGGCTTCCCCCCTTCCGTCCCAGGTGCATCGGGTGGGCAACGGGCAGGACAGGCTGGCAGCTCGCCATCCCAGTCGCCCGGGCCGCAGCCTGGCCCATCTAGGCCGGGACGCCACAGGAAACGGCCGCCAAAGGGATCCCGTGTCAGAGGGCAGGAATCACAGGAGTCCACCTCCAGTTCTGCTGTACCGTCTGGGGAACCACCTAGGCGTAGTCAAAGGGCCTGTAAGGCCAAACAATTAGACACTGAGTAAGTTGGCGCGGGTGCAGGGCACAGATGAGTTTTAGGGGCTAGGGCACGTGCATGAACTCCTTTCGTTATTAAAGTCAATGTTACACCTACAGAAGCTGCCTTTGTGCTCTGTCCAAAGCGTGCGGGGGTGTCATGTACGTTGAGCGCAGGTGTGTGTGTGAGGGGTGGTCTTACCTCAGCCCCAGGTGAGTCTGCCCCCTTCCACCTAGGCCGCCATCAACATCCCCCCGGGCAGAGGACGGGACCGTGCGCTGCAGTGTCACAGCCGCATGCAGGGATGGTCCGGGTGGATGGTGGTACTGTGGCCATGGGTCAGACATCGTCCAACGATGTGGAGCCAGGAGCTCATCGCAGAGCGGGTTGTCATCATCCTCCATGGCCTGCAATAGACACGCGTCCACCGGCAACTGTGTGAGCCCGGCCGTGGATCGGCAATGGGGTGGTGGTGTGCATGCGGGTGGGGTGGGTGGGGTTCGGGAGGGTGGGGGAGGGTGCTGGATGGCTGGATGGGTGGGGGGTGTGGGTGGTTGGGTGTTGCCATGGTGTGCGGTCTGTGGCCATACTACCCGATTCCCACGCCCATCTAGTCAGTGAAGCGGGCGTCTATCAGCCTGTCCCTGGCCCAGCCGGTAATGGTGGACAGCCACCCGCCCATGTCTAGCCCGTCTGCCCTGACCATTGCCCCCATCCCCCTCATCTGGGGAGGACTGCGCCTCTTCCTGCTGCTCCTCCACTCCGCCGTCCTCTGCCTGCGGCACATCGCCCCTCTGCTGGGCTATATTGTGCAGGACGCAGCACACCACAATGATGCGGCCGACCCTATCTGACCGATACTGGAGGGCACCCCCAGAGAGGTCCAGGCACCTGAAACGCATCTTCAGCACGCCAAAGCACCTCTCTATCCCTCCCCTTGTCGCTACATGGGCATCATTGTAGCGGTTCTCCGCCTCATTGCGTGGCCTCCGTATAGGCGTCATCAGCCACAATCGCAATGGGTAGCCCCTGTCGCCCAGCAACCAGCCCCTCAGCCGGGGATGGCGGCCCTCGTACATGCCGGGGATGGTGGCCCTCGTACATGCCGGGGATGTATGACCGCGACAACACGAATGAGTCGTGTACACTGCCCGGGTAACGGACGCAGACGTGCAGGATCATCATGCGGTGGTCGCAGACCACCTGTATGTTCATCGAATAGGTCCCCTTCCTATTGGTGAACACGGCCCTGTTATCTGCAGGTGGCCGCGCGGCGACGTGCATCCCATCAATCGCGCCCTGGACCATGGGGAACCCGGCCACGGCAGAGAAGCCCACGGCCCGGGCATCTTGGCTGGCCCGGTCCACAGGGAGGCGGATGTAGCGGTACGCAATGGCATATAGGGCGTCTGTCACTGCCCGGATGCACCGGTGCACCGATGTCTGCGATATGCCGGACAGGTCCCCACTCGGTGCCTGGAATGACCCCATTGCATAAAGGTTCAGGGCCACCATAACCTTGACGGACACGGGGAGAGTGTGTCCCCCGCCAGTGCCACGTGGTGACAGGTGTGCCAGAGGTGGCAGATGTGTGCCATGGTTTCCCGGCTCATCCGGAGTCTCCTCCTGCATTCCCGGTCTGTGAGGTCCTGGTACGACAGCCGGGGCCGGTACACACGGGGCGTCCTCGGGTGCCTCCGTTGCCGTGGGGCCGCGACGTCCTCCTCCCCCTCCTCGTCCTGTTGGGAGGGTGTCCCTCCAGCCTGGTCGGCTGCCACCTGCCCCTCTGCGGCAGCCTGCGCCGCCTCTCTGGCACGCTCCTCCCCCTCCTCATCCAGGGCAACATGGACATTAGCGGCTGCCGCCACGGCGGCCAACATCGCTGGCTGACCAGAAAACATGACGGCCTGAGGGTTGGGGGGTGGGGGGGGGGGGGGGGACAACGACATGTCATCATTACCCATACCCCCTCCTCCCCCCAGCCAGGTGGCATGGACCTCATGGGTCCGACTGTTAGAGGCTGGCACCTGGCCAGGTGGACCAACTCACTTGCCCTCGCATTCCCCCTCCCCGGCACGCACCTCCCCGGCACGCACCTCCCTGTCCCCCTCCCCGGCACGCACCTCCGCGTCCCCCTCCCTGGCACGAACCTCCCCGTCCCCCTCCGCGGCACGCACCTCCCCGTCCCCCTGCCCAGCACGGACCCCCCCCCGGCACGCACACCCCCACCCCCCGTCCCCGTCCCCCTCCCCGGCACGCACCTCCCCGTCCCCCTCCCCGGCACGGACACCCCCCACCCCTGGCACGGACACCCCCCCGTCCCCCGTCCCCCTCACCGGCACGCACCTCCCCGGCACGCACCTCCCCATCCCCTTCCCCGGCACGCACCTCCCCATATCCCTCCCTGGCACGCACCTCCCGTCCCTCTCCCTGGCACTCACCTCCCCGTCCCCCTCCCCGGCACGCACCCCCCATCACCCTCCCCGGCACGCACCTCCCCGTCCCACTCCCTGGATCGCACCTCCCCGCCCCCCCTCCCCGGCACGCACCCACCCGGCACGCACGTCCTCGCACCCCTCCCCGGCACGGACCTCCGCCCCCCTCCCCCGCACGGACCCCACCCCCCCCCCCCGTTCCTCTCCCCGGCACGCACCTCCCCGTCCCCCGCCCCCCTCCCTGGCACGCACCTCCCCGCCCCCCTCCCCGGCACAGACCTCCCCGTCCCCCTCCCAGGCACGGACCCCCGTCCGCCTCCCCAGCACGCACCTCCGCGTCTCCCTCCCCGGCACGGACCCCCCGTCCCCGTCCCCCTCCCCGGCATGCACCTCCCCGTCGCCGTCCCCGGCATGGACCCCCCCGTCCCCCTCCCCGGCACGGACCTCCCCACCCCCCTCCCCGGCACGGACCCCCGTCCCCCTCCCCGGCACGCACCTCCCCGTCCCCCTCCCTGGCGCGCACCTCCCCGCCCCCCCTCCCCGGCACGCACCTCCCCGGCACGCACCTCCTCGCACCCCTCCCCGGCACGGATCTCCCCGTCCCCCTCCCCGGCACGGACCCCCCCCCCCCCGGCACGCACCTCCCCCCCCCCCCCCCCCCTCCCCCGCACGGACCCCCCCGTCCCCCTCCCCGGCACGCACCTCCCCGTCCCCCTCCCTGGCACGCACCTCCACGCCCCCCTCCCCGGCACGGACCTCCCCGTCCCCCTCCCAGGCACGGACCCCCGTCCGCCTCCCCGGCACGCACCTCCGCGTCTCCCTCCCCGGCACGGACCCCCCGTCCCCGGCACGGACCCCCCGTCCCCGGCACGGACCCCCCGTCCCCGTCCCCCTCCCCGGCATGCACCTCCCCGTCGCCCTCCCCGGCATGGACCCCCCCGTCCCCCTCCCCGGCACGGACCTCCCCATCCCCCTCCCCGGCACGGACCCCCGTCCCCCTCCCCGGCACACACCTCCCCGTCCCCCTCCCAGGCACGGACCCCCGTCCGCCTCCCCGGCACGCACCTCCGCGTCTCCCTCCCCGGCACGGACCCCTCGTCCCCCTCCCCGGCATGCACCTCCCCGTCGCCCTCCCCGGCATGGACCCCCCCGTCCCCCTCCCCGGCACGGACCCCCGTCCCCCTCCCCGGCACTCACCTCCCCGTCCCCCTCCCCGGCACGGACCCCCCCGTCCCCCTCCCCGGCACGCACCTCCCCGTCCCCCTCCCCGGCACGGACCCCCGTCCCCCTCCCCGGCAGTCATCCTCCCGTCCCCGGCACTCACCCCCCCCCCCGCCACTCCCACGGAGCCCACCCCACTCTACCCCCCCCCCCCGCCCGCCCCGCGCACACACACACACACACACACACACACACACCCCTACACACACCTCTCCCCCACACATACAGACTGAGGCCACGCCATCACCTCTCCAGTGGCCAACCCCCCAGGCCGTCACCCACCTCCACGCTGGTCGGCGTCAACCTTGAGCACTGGTTGACGTCGATTGAAAGGTGTTTTGATTTACGCCGACGTGACCATGGGGTCGGCCCATCCGGACGGGAGAATTTCGGCAGCCCCGAAATCCATTGTCTCGCGCCCACCCGTGCCATTCTCCGAGGCGTGCGGCGCGATTGACGCCCCGCGGACCTTTCTCCCTTCGGAGAATTCGGCGGGCGGCGGGGGCGGAATTCACGACGGCCCACGGGGATTCTCCGACCCGGTGGGGGGTCGGAGAATCTCGCCCCTTGTTTCTGGATTTTCCGATCCGATTGTTTAGACCTTCGTGGCCCCCTTGACAATCTCTCTTCTTATCTCCAGACTTCCACTTTTAACTGATGACATGAAGTTTCTATTATTCACAAATGCATATTATTTCACGTAATTCACTTATGATTCTGGCAATTCTAATCAATTGTTTGCTAAACTAATTAACTTCTATAAAAGGGTGGAATACTGCTCCCTTTATGTGACAAAAAAAACTTAATTTGCTAGAATTTCTCTAACTGGAAAGAAAAGTATCAGATTACAGCATAAGCTATTTTAGAGCTGTTCTCTTAACTCCTGTGTGATAAAGGCTGTCTGCATTTCAGACCCTCTTTTCTGAATGCTGTTAACCCTTTGTGGGATTTTTGCTTGCTTTTTCTCATATTCCTTCAGGTTTTATCAGACCTTCATGTTTCAAGTGACATCTTTCCCATTTTCCTTCACAAGCCAGATGGCTGTCTTGCAGGCCGCAGCAATGCCGACCTGTGCCCATACACCCGGGGGGTACACCCCAAACTCACTGCCCATCTCCAGGTCACCCCCCGCTGCTCACCCTGACCCTGGCAGTCCCTCTTCCAATCAGTGGCACAACTGCCAGTCCATGGTTGTGCCTTTGGAAACTTTCCTTACCTCCTCCACCCGAAGCAGCTACGTTGCCGGGTTCCCGTTTTTAAATACTGCAAGTGAACCCCTCCAGCATCACTTCTGCCTGGTGGAGGCAGAGCATCACAGGAGGGTACAGACTAATGGGTTGGGCCCATTAATGATCTGCTTGTGGTGATCCACTGTAATAGGAGATGTAAGGTAGGACCTGCATTACAGGTTCGCCAGTAGCTCCTGCCGGCTGGCTCCGCCCAGGGAGAACTGTATAAATATGCATGACCTCCAGTGCCCTGCCATTCTGCCAGCTGCAGCAGGAGGCCACGCATCTGACTGTAATAAAGCCACAGTTGTATCCAACTTTAGTCTTTGTGCAATTGATCATGCATCAATTTATTACAGTCAGATTTTCCACAGAATGGATATCAGAATTAAGCCCGATCGCCTGCAGCTGGATCCTCACTCGCCCGACGCCAGGAAAGACTTTACTCACTGGCTAGCATGTTTCGAGGCTTACATCAATGCGGCGGACTCCGCGCCAACGGAGGCTCAGAAGATAAACGTCCTGTACTCCAGACTGAGCTCCAGCGTGTTTCCGTTGATCCAAGACGCCATGAATTACACAAAAGCAATGGAACTCCTCAAAGAACACTACGCGCAGAAGGCGAACATGCTCTTCGCCAGGCATGTACTTGCCACCCGTTCGCAACTACCTGGTGAGTCCATTGAAGACTTCTGGCGGGCCCTAATTCCACTCGTCCGGGACTGTGACTGTCAGGCCGTCACGGCCGCTGAACACGCAAATCCTTCGTGACGGGGATTGCGTCGGACCGCATCCGAGAACGATTGCTGGAAGGGGCCACGCTCGAACTGGCGGAGACAAAAACCTTGGTGCTCTCCATGACGGTCGCATCCCGTAACGTACAATCGTACCTCTCCCGCCGCGCTGCCCACCCTTCTACCCCTTCCTATCCCTCCTGGACCCCGCCGACGACCTCCTCAGCCGGGGCCCTGCCTTCGCAATAAGCCTGCGCCGCACGCCGATCCGCGCACCCCAGGGGTCCCCGCTGCTACTTATACGGTCAGCAGAAACACCCCCGCCAACACTGCCCGGCCCGCACTGCAGTTTGTAAAGCCTGCAGTAAAAAGGGCCACTTTGCGGCTGTGTGCCAGGCCCGCGCAGTCGCTGCGATCGTGCCCGCTATCGCCCCCTCCCCCACGCCATATGCACAGTGGGAGCCGCCATCTTCTCCTCCCGGGTCCATGTGCGACTAATGTGCGCCGCCATCTTGTCCCCCTTCGGCCACGTGCGCCCCATAGGTGCCGCCAACTTGTCCCGACCCCGCAATGTGTGCACCATGGGCACCGCCATCTTGTCCCGACCCCGCAATGTGCGCACCATGGACGCCGCCATCTTGTTTGCCACAGGGTCCCCGGACATCCCGACATCGGAACCGCACACGCTCGCCACCCGAAGCATCCGATGGCTACCCGCAGCTCGCTTCGATGACGCTGGACCAATCTCGCCCGCACAACCTGGCCACCGCGTCGACGGCGGTTAAATCAACGGCCATGCGACCTCGTGCCTGCTGGACTCCGGGAGCACCGAAAGCTTCGTTCACCCAGATACGGTAAGGCGCTGCTCCCTCGCGGTCCACCCTGCCAATCAAAGGATCTCCCTAGCCTCCGGTTCCCACTCCGTCCCGATCCGAGGCTTTTGTACAGTCACCCTCACGGTCCAGGGCGTAGAATTTAGTAACTTCCGCCTCTATGTCCTTCCTAATCTCTGCGCTGCACTCCTGTTGGGCCTGGACTTCCAGTGCAACCTCCAGAGCCTCACCCTCAAATTCGGCAGGCCTTTACCCCCCCCATACCGTTTGCAGCCTCGCGACCCTCAAGGTCGATCCCCCCTCCCTTTTTGCCAATCTAACTGCGGATTGCAAGCCCGTTGCCACGAGGAGCATACGGTACAGCACCCAGGACAAGACCTTCATCAGGTCCGAAGTCCAGCGGCTGCTTAAGGAGGGTATTATCGAGGCCAGCAACAGACCCTGGAGAGCCCAAGTGGTAGTGGTTAAAACTGGGGAGAAACACAGGATGGTCGAGGACTACAGCCAGACCATCAATCGGTACATGCAGCTCGACGCGTACCCCCTCCCACACATACCTGATATGGTCAATCAGATTGCGCAGTACCGGGTCTTCTCAACAATTGACCTGAAATCCGCCTACCACCAGCTCCCCATCCGGAAGTTGAACCGGCCATACACTGCCTACGAGGTGGACGGTCGCCTCTACCATTTCCTTAGCGTCCCTTTCGGTGTCACAAATGGGGTCTCGGTCTTCCAAAGAGAAATGGACTGAATGGTCGACCAGTACAGTTTGCGGGCCACCTTTCCGTACTTAGATAATGTCACCATCTGCGGCCATGACCAGCAGGACCACGATGCCAACCTCGATAAATTCCTCCGCACTGCCACTCTTCTCAACCTGACCTACAACAAAGAGAAGTGTGTGTTCAGCACGACCCGGTTAGCCATTCTCAGCTATATAGTCCAAAACGGACTTCTCGGGCCCGACCCCGACCGCATGCTCATGGAACTTCCCCTCCCCCACTGCTCCAAGGCCCTCAAAAGCTGCCTGGGGTTCTTTTCCTACTACGCTCAGTAGGTCCCAAACTATGCGGACAAGGCCCGCCCACTCATCCAGTCCACCCAATTCCCCCTCGCGGCCGAGGCACAACATGCTTTCGCCCGCATCAGAGCAGACATCGCCAAGGCCAGGATGCGCGCAGTGGACGAGTCACTGCCTTTCCAAGTAGAAAGCGACGCTTCAGACGTCGCCCTTGCTGCCACTCTAAACCAGGCAGGCAGACCCGTGGCATTCTTTTCCCGCACCCTCCATGCCTCCGAAATTCGGCACTCATCCGTCGAAAAGGAGGCCCAGGCTATCGTTGAGGCTGTGCGACATTGGAGGCATTACTTGGCCGGCAGGAGATTCACTCTCCTCACTGACCAACAGTTGGTAGCCTTCATGTTCAACAACATGCAGCGGGGCAAGATCAAAAATGACAAAATCTTGTGGTGGAGAATCGAGCTCTCCACCTATAATTACGAGATCTTGTATCGCCCCGGTAAACTCAACGAGCCCCCAGACGCCCTCTCCCGAGGTACATGTGCCAGCGCACAAGTGGACCAACTCCGGGCCCTACACGACAGCCTTTGTCACCCAGGGGTCACTCGATTGTACCATCTGGTCAAAGCTCGCAATCTGCCCTACTCCATCGAGGAAGTAAGGACAGTCACCAGGGTCTGCCAGGTCTGTGCGGAGTGCAAGCCGCACTTCTACCGGCCGGACCGTGCGAGCATGGTACCCCTTTGAACGCCTCAGCGTGGATTTCAAAGGACCCCTCCCCTCCACCGACCGTAACACGTACATTCTCAGTGTGGTCGACAAGTACTCCAGATTCCCCTTCGCCATCCCATGCCCCAATATGACGTCTGCCACCGTCATCAAGGCCCTCAGCACCATCTTCGCCCTGTTCGGTTTCCCCTCCTACATCCACAGTGACAGGGGATCCTCATTCATGAGCGATGAGCTGCGTCAGTTCCTGCTCAGCAGGGGTATAGCCTCCAGCAGGACGACCAGCTACAACCCCTGGGGAAACGGGCAAGTAGAACGGGAGAATGGGACGGTTTTGGAGGGCCGTCCAGCTGGCCCTACGGTCCAGGAACCTCCCAGCCTCTCGCTGGCAGGAGGTCCTCCCTGATGCTCTACACTCCATCCGGTCACCATTGTGCACCGCCACTAATAATACCTCCCATGAACGTGTTTTCACCTTCCCCAGGAAGTCCACATCCGGGGTGTCGCTCCCGACTTGGCTCACTGCTCCAGGACTGGTTCTTCTCCATAAGCACGTCCGACTCCACAAGGCGGACCCCTTGGTGGACAGGGTTCACCTGCTCCGCGCCAACCCTCATTATGCCTACGTTGAGTTCTCCGACGGCCGCCAAGATACTGTCTCACTCAGGGACCTGGCACCGTCAGGTTCCACCCCAACCCCCCCCCCCAACCAATGCGCCCCCCCACCTCCCACCACACCGCCAATATTGACCCCACCAGACCACCCACCCCCCCCTTTTCCGCACAAGTGGACGAAGAGGACTTCTGCACGCTCCCGGAGTTCCGCGATGACTGACCAGCATCAGCACCGCCATCGCTGCCACCTCCACCACCGCCAGCACCGACTTCGCCGCCACCATTACGCCGCTCCCAATGAAGCACCAAAGCACCGGACCGGCTGAACCGTTGACGGACTCCGGACCGTCAACATAGACTTTTCTTTCCCTACCACTGTACATAATTGCACTAATTGTATATAGTTTCACGTCACCCCCGCCGGACTCATTTTTAACAGGGGGTGAATGTGGTGATCCACTGGTAATAGGAGATGTAAGGTAGGACCTGCACTACAGGTTCGCCGGTAGCTCCTGCCGGCTGGCTCCGCCCAGGGAGAACTGTATAAATATGCATGACCTCCAGTGCCCTGCCATTTCACCAGCTACAGCAGGAGGCCACGCATCTGGCTGTAAGAAAGCCACAGTTGTACCCAACTTTAGTCTTTGTGCAATTGATCGTGCATCACTGCTAATGGCCGTTACTGTACAATTTGCATGCTGGTGTGGCATGGAGCCCATTCACTCTATTGAGGAGCCGGAGCATGGCATTCCGTTGGGCACCTGGTGCCGACCTCAATTTTTGGTCATGTTCGATTCTCCGACAGATCGCGAGTCGTGATTCTGGCGTGGCGGGTCAGAGAATCCCGCCATTACCTCTTTTCTCCGGCCGTCACACAATGAACCTATTGAACTGCAAGTGTCTGCGTAATATCGACTGAAAAATTTGATTTACACATGACTATAAGTTGGTTTGAGACACTTTGCTGTAAGAAGCTGGCCAATCAAGAACTAACAAAATCTCTCACTACAATAGCCTGATGAATTTCACAAGATTGTTCCAGGTGAGAAAGGTTATTTGGCCCATCCTAGTTCTTCAACACAATGCACATCTCTAGTGAGTAAAAGAATGGCACTATATAAAGGAAATAGGTATAAAATGAAGACTGTTTGATAGAGACCAGGGGCGAGATTCTCCGACCCCCCACCGGGTCGGAGAATCGCCGTGGGCCGTCGTGAATCCCGCCCCTGCCGCCCGCCAAATTCTCCGAAGGGAGAAAAGTCGGCGAGGCGTCAATCGCACCGCACACCTCGGAGAATGGCACGGGTGGGCGCAAGGCAATGGATTTCGGGGCTGCCGATATTCTCCCGTCCGGATGGGCCGAAGTCCCGCCGACGTGATCACGGGTCACTTCGGCGGAAATCAAACCACCTATTAATTGGCGTCAACCAGTGCTCATGGTTGACGCCGACCAGTGTGGAGGTGAGTGACGGCCTGGGGGGTTGGCCGCTGGAGATGCGATGGCGTGGCCGCAGTCTGTATGTGTGGGGGAGAGGTGTGTGTAGGGTTGTGTGTGTGTGTGTGTGCAGCGGGGGGTGGGGGGGGGGTGGTTAGAGTGGGTTGGGCTCCGGGGGAGTGCCGGGAGGGGGGGTGAGTGCCGGGGACGGGAGGATGACTGCCAGGGAGGGGGACGGGGGGACGGGGGGGGGGGTCCGTGCTGGGGAGGGGGATGGGGGACGGTGGGGTCCGTGCCGGGGAGGGACGTGGTGGGGGGGGGGGGTCCGTGCTGGGGAGGGGGACGGGGGGGGGTCCGTGCCGGGGAGGGGGACGGGGACGGGGGGGTCCGTGCCGGGGAGGGGAACGAGGGACAGGGTCCGTGCCGGGGGGGGGTCCGTGCTGGGGAGGGGGACGGGTCCGTGCCGGGGAGGGGGACGGTGGGGGGATCCGTGCCGGGGAGGGATGGGGGGGGGGGTTCCGTGCCGCGGAGGGGGGGGTCCGTGCCGGGGGGGGGGTCCGTGCCGGGGAGGGGGACAGGGGGGGTCCGTGCCGGGGAGGGGGACGGGCGGTCCGTGCCGGGGAGGGACGTGGGGGGGGGGGGTCCGTGCTGGGGAGGGGGGGGTGCGAGGGCAAGTGAGTTGGTCCACCTGGCCAGGTGCCAGCCTCCAACAGTCGGACCCATGCGGTCCATGCCACCTGGCTGGGGGGGAGGAGGGGGTATGGGCAATGATGACATGTCGTCGTCGTTCCCCCCCCCCTGCACAGGCCGTCATGTTTTCCAGTCAGTCAGCGATGTTGGCCGCCGTGGCGGCAGCCGCTGATGTCCATGTTGCCCTGGATGAGGAGGAGGATGAGGAGCGTGCCAGAGAGGTGGCGCAGGCTGCCGCAGAGGGGCAGGCGGCAGCCGACCAGGCTGGAGGGACGCCTGACCGACAGGACGAGGAGGGGGAGGAGGACGTCGCGGCCCCACGGCAACGGAGGCACCCGAGGACGCCCCGTGTGTACCGGCCCCCGGCTGTCATACCAGGACCTCACGGACCGGGAATGCAGGAGGAGACTCCGGATGAGCCGGGAAACTGTGGCACACATCTGCCACCGTGTGGCACTGGCGGGGGACACCCTCTCCCCGTGTCCGTCAAGGTTACAGTGGCCCTGAACCTTTATGCAACGGGGTCATTCTAGGCACCGAGTGGGGATCTGTCCGGCTTATCGCAGACAGCGGTGCACCGGTGCATCCGGGCAGTGACTGACACCCTATATGCCATTGCGCACCGCTACATCCGCTTCCCTATGGACCGGGCCAGCCAAGATGCCCAGGCCGTGGGCTTCTCTGCCGTGTCCGGGTTCCCCATGGTCCAGGGCGCGATTGATGGGATGCACGTCGCCATGCGGCCACCTGCAGATAACAGGGCCGTGTTCACCAATAAGAAGGGGACCTATTCGATGAACATACAGGTGGTCTGCGACCACCGCATGATGATCCTGCACGTCTGCGCCCGTTACCCGGGCAGTGTACACGACTCATACGTGTTGTCGCGGTCATACATCCCCGGCATGTACGAGCGACGCCTTCCCCGGCTGAGGGGCTGGTTGCTGGGTGACAGGGGCTACCCATTGCGATCGTGGCTGATGACGCCTATACGGAGGCCACGTAATGAGGCGGAGAACCGCTACAATGATGCCCATGTAGCGACAAGGGGAGTGATAGAGAGGTGCTTTGGCGTGCTGAAGATGCGTTTCAGGTGCCTGGACCTCTATGGGGGTGCCCTCCAGTATCGGTCAGATAGGGTCGGCCGCATCATTGTGGTGTGCTGCGTCCTGCACAATATAGCCCAGCAGAGGGGCGATGTGCTGCAGGCAGAGGACGGCGGAGTGGAAGAGCAGCAGGAAGAGGCGCAGTCCTCCCCAGATGAGGGGTATGGGGGCAATGGTCAGGGCAGACGGGCTAGACACGGGCGGGTGGCTGTCCACCGTTACCGGCTGGGCCAGCTGGCACGGGACAGGCTGACAGACGCCCTCTTCACTGACTAGATGGGCGTGGGAATCGGGTAGTATGGCCACAGACCGCACACCATGGCAACACCCAACCACCCACACCCCACACCCAGCACCCTCACCCCCTCCCCAAACCCAACCACCCCACCCGCATGCACACCACCCCCCCTTTGCCGATCCACCTGCGGCACAATGGCCGGGCTCACACAGTTGCCGGTGGACGCGTGTCTATTGCAGGCCATGGAGGATGATGACAACCCGCCCTGCGATGAGCTCCTGGCTCCACATCGTTGGACTATGTCTGACCCATGGCCACAGGACCACTATCCACCCGGACCATCCCTGCATGTGGCTGTGACACTGCAGCGCACGGTCCCGTCCTCTGCCCGGGGGATGTTGATGGCGGCCGAGGGGGAAGGGGGCAGACTCACCTGGGGCTGAGGTAAGACCACCCCTCACACACACACTTGCGCTCAACGTACATGACACCCCCGCACGCTTTGGACAGAGCACAAAGGCAGCTTCTGTAGGTGTAACATTGACTTTAATAACGAAAGGAGTTCATGCACGTGCCCTAGCCCCTAAAACTCATCTGTGCCCTGCACCCGTGCCAACTTACTCAGTGTCTAATTGTTTGGCCTTACAGGCCCTTTGACTACGCCTAGGTGGTTCCCCAGACGGTACAGCAGAACTGGAGGTGGACTCCTGTGATTCCTGCCCTCTGACTCGGGATCCCTTTGGCGGCCGTTTCCTGTGGCGTCCTGGCCTAGATGGGCCAGGCTGCGGCCCGGGCGACTGGGATGGCGAGCTGCCAGCCTGTCCTACCCGTTGCCCACCCGATGCACCTGGGACGGAAGGGGGGGAGCCCGAGGTGACCTCCCTACAATGGGACCTCCCCTACAATGGGACCCGGAACAGGCCCTAGCACCTCCTCCTCCCTCGGGGTGCCCGATGGCCCCCAGGCCTCTACATGGGTGGGGGATGCGAACGGACTGGCCATCCAACGCCCCCCCCGACATCTGGCGCTGCCAGTCCTGGAGGCCTGTGCTGGTATCGACAGGGGTCTGCAGGTTTGCAGCCATGGAGCTCAGGGGGTTGGCAATCCCTGTCTGTGACTGTGCGACGCCGGCTCGCACATGGGCAATGACGCCGATGCCCTCAGCGATGGCCTGCTGAGACTGGGCCATGGCCTGCAGAGATTGGGCTATGGACTGCTGAGACTGGGCCATGGCCTGCTGAGACTGGGCTATGGCCTTCAGAGACTGGGCCATGGCCTGCTGAGACTGGGCCATGGCCTGCTGAGACTGGGCTATGGCCTTCAGAGACTGGGCCATGGCCTGCTGAGACTGGGCCATGGCCTGCTGAGACTGGGCTATGGCCTTCAGAGACTGAGCCATGGCCTGCTGAGACTGGGCCATGGCGTTCAGAGACTGTGCCACGGATTGAGCCCCTCTGCCATCTGCCGCTGGCGCTGGCTCATGGCCTCCTGTGAGAGGGCAGCCATGTCCTGGGCCACAGACGCCGCCTGCACGGAAAGCCCCAGGCCTCGCAAACCGCTCCCCATGTCTGACACCGTCGCACCCATTGCCTCCACCGCGGACGCCACCCGTGCGGTGTCGGCCTGGGTGGTACGCATGACCGGCACCACTGCCAGCTCCTGGACATGGGTGGACTCCTCCACCTGCGACTGCAGCCGCCGCAAGCTGGCCGTCACCCTCTTCGCTCGTCTCAGGTTCGGTGGTTGCATCGGACCTATGGGTGGGTATGGTAACTCCAGGAACCCGGGATCCATCTGGGCGGCAGGTGTTCGCTTGCGCCGGGCTGCCCTCCGACCGCCCGGCCCCTCTGCTGCTCCTACCTCCACCTGCTGTACCGGGACGGCTGTGTTGTGCGCACCAGTGAGTGTACCAGACGCCTCATCACTAAAGTGCCCAACCGAGGTGAGCGTCTCTGCAATGGTGGAGGGTGTTGGTGACAGCAGTGGCGTTGTGCCGTGCGCATCGTCCGACTCTGAGTCCATGGCACTTTGGGGTGGCGGTTCGTCGCCGCCCATCCAATCTGTGTCACTGTCCTGTATTTCAGTTTCCTGGGTAGGGGTGTCCTGGGTAGGGGTGTCCTGGGTTGTGGTTTCGTGGCTCAGCTGTGACGGGGGCCTGTGGCTGCCCCTCTCGTCGCTGGGTGGCACACGCCTGCGTCGCCGCACCCGCATGAGACGGGGACGCCGTCTCCCTGTTGCTCGAGGTCTCTCCGTCTCCCGTGGTCTCCGAGGGGCATCGTGCGGGCGTCGCATGCCAGAGGGTCCGGGTCTCTCCGTCTCCCGTAGTCTCCGAGGGGCATCATGCGGGCGGTCTGCATCTGCGGGGATGGGTGCCTTGACGTTTGCTCCTGCGATACACAATGAAGCATGCATGGTTAGACACGCAGGCAGTGATCAGGTGATATGGGGGAGGGGGGATATGGGGGAGGGGGAATATGGGGGAGGGGGGATATGGGGACGGCCTGTCGGTGACTCACTTGCTGGTGGGCCCCCGACCTCTGCATCAGCAACCTCCCGGTCCTCAGGTCCACCAGCCAGTTCCAGGGCCCTTCCCTCATGTTCGGTCAGTGGCCTCTCATCAGCTGGGCCTCCTCCAGTCCTCACATGCTCCCTGGTGTTGTGTGCGCGTTTCTCCTGTGGGGGGTGGTGGCAGGGGTAAAAGGCAACACTGTTAGGCAGGTATATGAATGCACGCCATCGGTTGCGCGTGCATTGCAGAGGTTAAGGTTAGGGCTGGATTCACTTGGGGATATGGGGGATATGGGGGAGGGGGGGATATGGGGGAGGGGGGATAATGGGGAGGGGGGATATGGGGAGGGGGGATATGGGGAGGGGGTTATGGGGGAGGGGGGATATGGGGGAGGGGGGATATGAGGGATATGGGGAGGGGGATATGGGGGATATGGGGGAGGGGGGATATGGGGGAGGGGGGATATGGGGAGGGGGGGATATAGGGGATATAGATATCGGGCAGGGGGGGGCTCACCCTGGCTGCCCTGACGAGGTCGTTCACCTTCTTGTGGCACTGGGTGCCTGTCCGTGGTGTCAGGGCCACAGCGCTGACGGCCTCTGCCACCTCCCTCCACAGACGCCGGCTGTAGCGTGTGGCGACTCTGCGGCCGTGTCCGGGATACAGGGCCTCCCTCCTCTGCTCCACTGCGTCCAGGAGCGCCTCAATGTCACGGGACTGGAACCTCGGGGCTGAGCGGCGGGCGGCCATCCGGTCGGGTCTTCTGGTCGGGTGGGGGGAGCAGCGCGTCTTTTGAGCCGTCATGCCGTGCGGCGTGCATGACGCCGCACGGCATGAACCACGTGAGCCAGCGCGGATAGTGTCACGACGCTGCTAGCCCATTCCGGGCGGGAGACTTAGCGACGTTTGGGGTGGCGCGATGCAGGTGGGATTTGCGCCATTTTTGGCGCCGGTCGGCGGACATTGCGCCGATAACGGAGAATTTTGCCCCAGTGTCACAAAGCTCTCTATATATAAATAACCACATAACTAAGAATGAATAATAAAGGATAAAGCAGAAGAAGGTGGATTAACAAGAGATTCAAAACCTTTTTTAAAAATCATCCACAGGTACTTCTTTTGTGAAGGTGACAGAGTGGTACTCAAACAGAAAGGACATGCTGGAGAAAATTGAACGTAACATGAGAACTCGGACCATTACAGAGAACTTTAAAAATGGCCGAAGCATGGCTGTGAAAAGTAAGGGCAACTCTCAGTGAGAGTAAACATGACTGACAGGGGTGGGTTATAGACAAGTTTAATTACAGTGAGGCACACAGCCGTCCTAGAGTCACCTGAATGATCAGAACAATTGAGGTCTGCATTGGCTGTGTAATTAATCATGTGCTGGATATGTTCTTCGCACTACCTGACACTGTTATGATATCAAACTGTTCCCCTCAGCTGATTCTGTTTACCTACCACCACCACCCAACCCCAACACCAGCATTCTCACCACCAAAAGGAAACTCATGACCACCAGGAACAGAAGAGTCTTGAAGAGGATTCCAAAATGTATTTTCAATGTAAAGTAACTAGTTGTTGTGGCTGAAACGGAGTGAGGGAAGTGCTCAGATAGACCCTCTCCCTCCATTGAAGCAGCTTGTGTTTAGGATAGTGGAGAAAATTCCAGTCATGTAGCTAATAAGTTGACAGATCTGCCTCTCACGCTGATCCACTGAAGTGCTCAATACTTTAAAAATTGCTAAATGAGATGTGCGCAAAGGGTTTGCACACTGCCTATTTCATTGCAGAAAGCTGTGTTTGACTTCGACCCAGAATGATGGAATGAAAGTGGCAGCAGTGATCATTGTGAAATTGGTTTGATGCTCTCACCCAGTCCTTACTAGATGTAAGTCCGCAGCACAAAACTATTGCTGGTTGGTAGTAAATCAGTAGTATGAGAATAGCTAGGGTGGGAAATTGAAGTCTCCTACTGTTCTCACCTGCACTTTATTGGAGCAGAGAAGAGAGGGGTGTACTCTGCATCTCACAGTATAATAACTCAGTTGAGATTGCTTGATACCAACACTGAGTGCCTGAAATGCTAAAATATTCCATTTCCAAGCAATAATATGCCTTCCCAAAATGCTGGGGAGGGAAAAAGGTAATTGGGAAAATTTGGCATTTCCTGCGAGCAAGTTGTGAGCTAAATATCACCGAAAATAAATACCAGATGCTGCTCCTTTTCCTTCCTTTGCCCTCAGTTTTTGTTATTGAGACTCATGTCATTGTCTCCTGCTTGCGTTTTCAGGAATTTCCCTTCCTTTTTCTCATGAGCATTATTTTTATACTGGTGTTGAAATAGTATTAGTTGCAAAACCTTAGTCATCAACTCTTTGCAGTACAGTTCAATGAGCCCAAATCATCCTTTGGTTATTCAAGTGGTCAGTATTCAGTTGCGAAAATGGCAAGAAGCTATGCAATATTGAGGGAGGGAGGTAAGGCCCAACATAGGCATTTTCCAGCACATTGTTAAGATAGAGGTCAACGGTGCAGAGGTCAGGAGTAAGCACCCTTACTGCTGCCCTGCCTGGGACCAGCTAATTCCACACACAACAGGGAATTGAGCACCTTATTCATAATTATTATTCTTGCTTTATTGTATCAGGAACCAAGATTGCCACCAATTTTATCGGAATCAGCTCTTGATCCCTATTCAGCTGCAAAAATATATGGGCACGGGTCGAGGACAGAATCGAGTTTGGGCTGCAGTGCGTCCCATCACAGAATAATCTGTTATTACGCACTACCCAAGCAGACACATGGATTGTTGCAAACAAATTGTAGCCATCATGAGAGAAGGGAAGAAAACTGGCCTTAAATCAATTCTGTACAATGGAGTTATTAAATGCTTTGAACCACTTTGAGCTTTAACTTGTGGACCAGTCCCATCTGTCTCGTTCATTGCACCACCTCTCCCTGCTGTTTATATCTTGCAGAGCACATGTTTCGATCATCTGAACCAGAGACGGACAGAACATTGAAGTACACCAGCCAGCTACGTGTGGATGGGCTAGTGAGTAGAGTGGAAACCCCTACAGATCTGACAGAGAGATTCAAGGACAGGCCAGATTTCCTTATTTACAGACAAGCATCATTTGCCAAACGAATGAGGAAAGTGAAGCTCCCAGGAGCTTTTCAGTTAAACTATCGCACCATTATAGTAAGTAATTTGTTCCTTCCCCTATTTTCTCCTAATATGCACCTACTGTGAAAACTATTACTTGCGGCAAGTCTTTGTCACTTCGCCAAATGACAATGGCTCAAGGGTGAGCCTAAAAAAGTGAATTATTCACGTTGGAGGGCCTCATGGGCTGATCCTGTTTTGAGATCTAGTGAAAGGTCACTGGTGATCAAGGGCAAGAAGTAGCCCAGACACGCTGAAACCAATTGTACTGCTCATACCATCATCCTCAAAGATCCTAAGGTTTGTGGAGTCCCCTGCCACCATTTCAGCTTTTCAACACAAACCCAGGCAATGGATTTCTTCCTGATTGACTGGAGGAAGTTTGGCAGAAATCCCGTTTTTTTCCCTGAGCCTCAGTAGAGTGCCTGTTGACAAAAAACACCCAAGGAAATTCTCAGTGCAAGAATCAAACCTGGTATCTTCCTGGTCAATATGACTCAGTGTCACTTCACACAATGTTAGACGGGTTAGGTAGGGAATGTTCCACAGGAACCGTTAGACTTCTCACTTCTTTACGATTATTCTGGTTTCCTTGCAATATGCAGCGAAACAGCAGCTGACATGAATGCTGCCAAGAACAGGTGGCATGACAACACTGTCCAGCTTCACACTCCCCAAGAGGCAGCCCATGACTCATTCACAGGAGGTTTTTTATCCACGATGCCCATTGCCTGAGAAGGTGTCTGAAGACAGAATAAAGCTGCTCCTGCATTGTACATTTGCAAACAGGTTTTGGTTAGAATTGTTCTCTTGCCAAAGGGAGTGATTTCACTGCCGGAAACTGTAACATTCAGGTACCCAGCATTGCCAATAATCTTGGGCCAGCATTTGCACAGCTGGATACAGGGAGCTTCTTTTCCTCGGCCTCAATAAAATGTCCAGCTTCAACCCCTTACTGATGCATACTGATACTTATTCTACAGTTGATCTCGAGGCTGACCTGGTCTAGTGATGTTTGCCAATAAGTTATTTTGTGATGATGTAAAGTTCTCCCAATTAATTGGATTAGCTTTGGTGGAGATCCCCAGAAAAAGTAGAGAAATCTTTCTGTGAATGGTCCACTGACAATACCATTGGGTGAAAGTTGTCTGATCAGTTCTGTTCAGAGATGCAAAGCAAAATCTTGTCATACACTGGCAAGGGACAACATCGGCAAGCATTTGTTTCAGAGTAGGTGCTAATAACGAAGTGTAGGGCAGTTGCGTCATCACTGGAAACTTGGGAATAGTCTAAAAGCAAGGGGGCCTGAGCAGAGCAGTTCTGAAACAGAGTGGCATCTGAACAGGGTGACTTATTTGGGAATTTGGAGATGGTGGGAATTCGGAGAAAAGGGGAAGGACCTAGTATATAAATCAATATATATAAATGACTGAGGAATATAAATAATAAGAGTTAGGTTACAGCTACAGGAGCTGACCTGCGAGGGAGTGGCAGGGATCTTTCGAGCACTTTCGACACAGTACGTTGTGAGTATGTTGTTTTCTCCATTTTAAAGCTACATTAAGGTAAGCAAAGAGTTCTAGTTTTTTTAAACTTAAATACACTTCTACAGGGCATAAATTTAAGTAAAGTTATGGCAGGGGAGTTTAGTTCTGTGTGTTGCACCACCTGCAGCATATGGGATTTTGTAGGTGCTCCTTACAGTCTGGATGACCATGTGTGCGGGAAGTGCTACCAGTTTGACCAACTTGAGTTCCGGGTTTCAGAGCTGGAGATCCGGCTGGAGGCAATGAGGTACATCCACGAAGCTTTGAGTCACGTGGACAGCACATTTTTAGACATGATCACCCTGCAGTTTAAAGAAACGCAGTCAGAAAGTGAATGGGTGACCACCAGTCAAAAGAAGGGAGACAAGCCGGTAGTTAGAAAAGCCCCAGAGTGCATCTCACTCAAGAACTGCTATTCTGTGTTGGAAAACGGTGGGAGTGATGGTTCCTCTGGGGAGCACGGCCAGAACTAAGTTCATGACACTGTGGGTGGTTCACCTGAAGAAGGAGGGAGGAGTAAGAGTTGAAGAGCAATAGTGGTAGACTCTAGTGAGGAGTGCAGACAAGTTTACCTGTGGCCGCAGACGTGACTCCAGGATGATGTGTTGCCTCAATGGTGCCAGAGTCAGGCACGTCACTGAATGGTTGCAGAGCATTCTGAAGGGGGATGGTGAACAGCCAGAGGTCATGGTTCACATTGGTAACAGTGACATAGGGAGAAAGAGGGATGAGGTCCTGCAACAGGAATTTAGCAGGCTAGGTAGAAAATTGAAAAGTAGGACCTCAAAGGTTGTAATCTCTCTGCATTACTCCCAGCCGCGTGCCAGTCAGTATAGGAATAGGAAGACAGAGCAGATCAATGCACATGGCTGAAGAGATGGTGTAGGAGGAAGGGCTTTAGATTCCTGGATCATGGTTCGTTTCTAAGTTCTACCCATATGGCCTCATTTGAGGAGCCTTCAGGTGTGACCTGTGCAAGTTGGACAGGTTGCACCCAAACCAGAATGTGACGAACATCCTTGTGAGGAATTTTCTGGTGCGGTTGGGGAGGTGGGGTTTAAACTAATTTGGCTGGGGAATGGAATATGGAGTGGAGGTAAAGTAGGGGTGATAGAATTTACCCTGCAGTTTGAGAGGGAGAAGCTGCAATCAGATGTAACGGTATTACAATTAAATAAGGGTAACTACAAAGACATGAGGGAGGAGCTGGCCAGAGTTGATTAGAAAAAGAGCTGAGCAGGGAAAACAGTGGAACAGCAATGGCAGGAGTTTTGGGGGGTTATTTGGGAGGCAAAACAGAAATTCATCCCAAGGAGGAGGAAACATGCTAAGGGGAGGACAAGGCTGACGAGGGAAGTCAAGGACAACATAAAAGCTAAAGAAAAAGCATACAAAGTGGCGAGCATTAGTGGGAAGCCAGAGGATTGGGAAGCCTTTGAAAGCGCGCAGATGACAACTAAAAAAGCAATAAGGGGGGAGAAGATGAAGTATGAGTGCAAGTTAGCTAGTAATATAAAGGAAGATAGGAAGAGTTTTTTTCAATATGTAAAAGGTAAGAGAGAGGCAAAAATAGACATTGGACCACTGGAAAATGTGGCTGGAGAAGTAATAATAGGAAACAAAGAAATGGCAGACAAACTGAATAGTTACTTTGCATCAGTCATCATGGTGGAAGACACCCGTGGGATGCCAGAGCTCCAGGAGAACCAGGGGGCAGAGGTGAGTGCAGGTCCTTCACTAAGGAGAAGGTTTTGGAGAAACTGAAAAGTCTTAAAGTGGATAAATCACCTGGACCGGATGGACTACACCCCAGAGTTCTAAAAGAGATAGCTCAGGAGATCGTGGAGGCATTGGTGATGATCTTTCAGGAACCACTGGAGGCAGGAAAGGTCCCAGAGGACTGGAAATTGGCTAATGTAACACCACTGTTTAAGAAGGAAGGGAGACAGAAGACAGGAAATTATAGGCCGGTTAGCCTGACTTCAGTCATTGGTAAGATTTTAGAGACCATGATTAAAGATGAGATCGCGGACTACTTGGAAGTGCATGATAAAATAGGACTGAGTCAGCACGACTTCGTCAAGGAGATGTCATGTCTGACAAATCTGTTAGAGTTCTTTGAGGAAGTAACAAGGAAGTTAGACAAAGGAGAACCAATGGACGTGATTTATTTAGATTTCCAGAAGGTCTTTGACAAGGTGCCGCATAGGAGACTATTAAATAAGTTAAGAGCCCATGGTGTTAAGGGTAAGATCCTGGCATGGATAGAGGATTGGCTGACTGGCAGAAGGCAGAGAGTGGGGATTATCATAGAATTTACAGTGCAGAAGGAGGCCACATGGCCCATCGAGTCTGCACCAGCTCTTGGAAAGAGCACCCTACCCAAGGTCAACACCTCCACCCTATCCCCACAACCCAGCAACCCCACCCAACACTAAGGGCAATTTTGGACACTATAAGGGCAATTTATCACGGCCAATCCACCTAACCTGCACATCTTTGGACTGTGGGAGGAAACGGAGGACTGTGGGAGGAAACCCATGCACACACGGGAGGACGTGCAGACTCCGCACAGACAGTGACCCAAGCCAGATTCGAACCAGGGACCTTGGTGCTGTGAAGCAATTGTGCTAACCACAATGCTACCGTGCTGCCCACAATAATAATCACGTATTGTCGCAAGTAGGCTTCAATGACATTACAGTGAAAGCCCCTAGTCGCCACATTCCGGCGCCTATTCGGGGAGGCCGGTACGGGAATTGAACCTGCACTGCTGGCATTGTTCTGCATCACAAGCCCACTGTGCTAAACCAGCCCCTTTTTTTTCAAAAAAATTTGTTCATGGGTCGACTCATGGCTGGGCCAGCATTTATTGCCCATTCCCAAGGGAGTTCAAGAGTCAACCACATTGCTGTGGATCTGGAATCACATATAGGCCAAAACGGGTCAGGACAACAGTTTTCCTTCCCGACAGGGCATTAATGAACAAGATGAACCAACAATCAAAAATGGTTTCGTGGTCATCATTGGATCATTCAGATTTTACCATCTGCCGCGGTGGGGTTTGAACCCGGATCCCGAAGGCAATACTTTGGGTATGTGGATTACTAGTTCAGTGAAAATACTCCTACGCCATTGCCTTCCCCTAAAAGGGTCTTTTTCAGGATGGCAGCCGGTGACTAGTGGTGTACCTCAGGGGTCGGTGCTGGGACCTCAACTTTTCACAATATACATTAGTGATCTGGAGGAAGGAACTGAAGGCACTGTTGCTAGGTTTGCAGATGATACAAAGATCTGTAGAGGGGCAGGTAGTATTGAGGAAGCAGGCGGACTGCAGAAGGACTTGGACAGGCTAGGAGAGTGGGCAAAGAAGTGGCAGATGGAATACAATGTGGAAAAGTGTGAGGTTATGCACTTTGGAAGGGGAAATGGCGGCATAGACTATTTTCTAAATGGGAAGATGCTTAGGAAATCAGAAGCACAAAGGGACTTGAGAGTCCTTGTTCACGATTCTCTTAAGGTTAACGTGTAGGTTCAGTTGGCAGTCAGGAAGGCAAATGCAAGTTTACATTCATGTTGAGAGAGCTAGAATACAAGACCAGGAATGTACTTCTGAGGCTATATAAGGCTCTGGTCAGACCCCATTTGGAGTATTGTGAGCAATTTTGGGTTCCGTATCTAAGGAAGGATGTGCTGGCATTCGAAAGGATCCAGGGGAGGTTCACAAGAATAATCCCTGGAGTGAAGAACTTGTATGAGGAACGGTTGAGGACTCTGGGTCTGTACTCGTTGGAGTTTATAAGGATGAGGGGGGATCTTATTGAAACTCACAGGATACTGCGCGGCCTGGATAGAGTGGACGTGGAGAGGATGTTTCCACTTGTAGGAAAAACTAGAACCAGAGGACACAATCTCAGACTAAAGGGACGATCCTTTAAAACAGAGATGAGGAGGAATTTCTTCAGCCAGAGGGTGGTGAATCTGTGGAACTCTTTGCCGCAGAAGGCTGTGGAGGCCAAATCACTGAGTGTCTTTAAGACAGAGATAGATAGGTTTTTGATCAATAAGGAGATCAGGGGTTATGGGGAGAAGGCAGGAGAATGGGGATGAGAAATATATAAGCCATGATTGAATGGCGGAGCAGACTCGATGGGCTGAGTGGCCTAATTCTGCACCTATGTCTTCGGGTCTTGTGATGCACAGCCAAATATAGGAAAAAAAGCAAATCAGTTTGGAAAGCAGAGATTATAGACAAGTTAAGGCACAAGGCTGGATGACATTTATTTTAATGCAAGGAGTCTTGTGAGTAAGGTGAATGAGTTGAGAGTGTTGATTAACACATGGGAAAACAATATTATTGCCATCACAGACATGATTGAGGGAGGGGCAGGATTGCAGGCGAGACGGGGGAGGTGTAAAAGAGGATGTGGTGTCGCAAAATTGATCAAGGAATCAAGGAATCAATTACTGCAGTAAGGAGGAATGATATCTCAGAACGTTCCTCAAATGGGGCCATATGGGTAGAACTTAGAAACAAAAAGGAGGCAATCACATTGCTGGGAGTGCACTATCGGCCCCCAAACAGTCAGGGAAAGATAGACAGACAGATATATCGGCAGATCTCTGACAAACGTAAGAATAATAGGGTAATAATCGTAGGGATTTCAACTTCCCCAATATTAACTGGGTTAGTCAAAGTATGAAAGGCTTAGAGGGGGCGGAATTCTTAAAATGCCCCCAGGAGGACTTTTTATGAAAGTATGTAGAAAGTCCTACAAGAGGACAGGTGCTTGATCTAGTTTTAGGGAATGAGGCTGTGCAAGTGGTAGAAGTTTCAGTGGAGCAGCATTTATTTTTTTTTATTAAATATTTTATTGAAAATTTTTGGTCAACCAACACAGTAGATTGTGCATCCTTTACACATTATAACAACACAAATAACAATGACCTATTTTATAAACAAAAAATGAATAAATAATAAATAACAAAAATGAAAACTAGCCCTAATTGGCAACTGCCTTGTCACAAGTAACACTCTCCAAAAATATAATTTAACAGTCCAATATATAATTATCTGTAGCAACGACCTATACATACTATACAGTATATATTAACAACCCTGAGAGTCCTTCTGGTTCCTCCTCCCCCCACCCCCCCGGATCCTGGGCTGCTGCTGCTGCCTTCTTTTTCCCATTCCGTCTATCTTTCTGCGAGGTATTCGACGAACGGTTGCCACCGCCTGGTGAACCCTTGAGCCGACCCCCTTAGGACGAACTTAATCCGCTCTAGCTTTATAAACCCCGCCATGTCATTTATCCAGGTCTCCACCCCCGGGGGCTTGGCTTCTTTCCACATTAGCAATATCCTGCGCCGGGCTACTAGGGACGCAAAGGCCAAAACATTGGCCTCTCTCGCCTCCTGCACTCCCGGCTCTTGTGCAACCCCAAATATAGCCAACCCCCAGCTTGGTTCGACCCGGACTCCGACTACTTTTGAAAGCACCTTTGTCACCCCCATCCAAAACCTCTGTAGTGCCGGGCATGTCCAAAACATATGGGTATGATTCGCTGGGCTTCTCGAGCACCTCGCACACCTATCCTCCACCCAAAAAAATTTACTGAGCCGTGCTCCAGTCATATGTGCCCTGTGTAATACCTTAAACTGAATCAGGCTTAGCCTGGCACACGAGGACGACGAGTTTACCCTGCTTAGGGCATCTGCCCACAGCCCCTCCTCGATCTCCTCCCCCAGCTCTTCTTCCCATTTCCCTTTTAGTTCATCTACCATAGTCTCCCCTTCGTCCCTCATTTCCCTATATATATCTGACACCTTACCATCCCCCACCCATGTCTTTGAGATCACTCTGTCCTGCACCTCTTGTGTCGGGAGCTGCGGGAATTCCCTCACCTGTTGCCTCGCAAAAGCCCTCAGTTGCATATACCTGAATGCATTCCCTTGGGGCAACCCATATTTCTCGGTCAGCGCTCCCAGACTCGCGAACTTCCCATCCACAAACAGATCTTTCAGTTGCGTTATTCCTGCTCTTTGCCACATTCCATATCCCCCATCCATTCCCCCCGGGGCAAACCTATGGTTGTTTCTTATCGGGGACCCCCCCAAGGCTCCAGTCTTTCCCCTATGCCATCTCCACTGTCCCCAAATCTTCAGTGTAGCCACCACCACCGGGCTTGTGGTGTAGTTCCTCGGTGAGAACGGCAATGGGGCTGTCACCATAGCCTGTAGGCTAGTCCCCCTACAGGACGCCCTCTCTAATCTCTTCCACGCCGCTCCCTCCTCCTCTCCCATCCACTTACTCACCATTGAAATATTAGCAGCCCAATAATACTCACTTAGGCTCGGTAGTGCCAGCCCCCCCCTATCCCTGCTACGCTGTAAGAATCCCTTCCTCACTCTCGGGGTCTTCCCGGCCCACACAAAACCCATGATGCTCTTTTCAATCCTTTTT
This sequence comes from Scyliorhinus torazame, assembly GCF_047496885.1. Lineage (NCBI taxonomy): Eukaryota > Metazoa > Chordata > Chondrichthyes > Carcharhiniformes > Scyliorhinidae > Scyliorhinus > Scyliorhinus torazame. The sequence goes on from NC_092708.1 coordinate 260,987,588, forward strand.
AAAAAAGCCTTCGTGATCACCACCGGGAGGCACTGAAACACAAAGAGGAATCTCGGGAGGACCACCATCTTAACCGCCTGCACCTTCCCTGCCATTGACAGGGATACCATATCCCATCTCTTGAAATCCTCCTCCATCTGTTCCACCAACCGCGTTAAATTTAACCTATGCAATGTGCCCCAATTCTTAGCTATCTGGATCCCCAGGTAACGAAAGTCCCTTGTTACCTTCCTCAGCGGTAGGTCCTCTATTTCTCTACTCTGCTCCCCTGGATGCACCACAAACAACTCACTTTTCCCCATGTTCAATTTATACCCTGAAAAATCCCCAAACTCCCCAAGTATCCGCATTATTTCTGGCATCCCCTCCGCCGGGTCCGCCACGTATAGTAGCAAATCGTCCGCATACAAAGATACCCGGTGCTCTTCTCCTCCCCTAAGTACTCCCCTCCACTTCTTGGAACCCCTCAACGCTATCGCCAGGGGCTCAATCGCCAGTGCAAACAATAATGGGGACAGAGGGCATCCCTGCCTTGTCCCTCTATGGAGCCGCAAATATGCAGATCCCCGTCCATTCGTGACCACGCTCGCCACTGGGGCCCTATACAACAGCTGCACCCATCTAACATACCCCTCTCCAAAACCAAATCTCCTCAACACCTCCCACAAATAATCCCACTCCACTCTATCAAATGCTTTCTCGGCATCCATCGCCACTACTATCTCCGTTTCTCCCTCTGGTGGGGCCATCATCATTACCCCTAACAACCTCCGTATATTCGTGTTCAGCTGTCTCCCCTTCACAAATCCAGTTTGGTCCTCGTGGACCACCCCCGGGACACATTCCTCTATTCTCATTGCCATTACCTTGGCCAGGACCTTGGCATCTACATTTAGGAGGGAAATAGGTCTATAGGACCCGCATTGTAGCGGGTCCTTTTCCTTCTTTAAGAGAAGCGATATCGTTGCTTCAGACATAGTCGGGGGCAGTTGTCCCCTTTCCTTTGCCTCATTAAAGGTCCTCGTCAGTACCGGGGCGAGCAAGTCCACATATTTTCTATAGAATTCGACTGGGAATCCATCCGGTCCCGGGGCCTTTCCCGCCTGCATGCTCCTAATTCCCTTCACCACTTCTTCTACCTCGATCTGTGCTCCCAGTCCCACCCTTTCCTGCTCTTCCACCTTGGGAAATTCCAGCCGATCCAAGAAGCCCATCATTCTCTCCCTCCCATCCGGGGGTTGAGCTTCATATAATTTTTTATAAAATGTCTTGAACACTCCATTCACTCTCTCCGCTCCCCGCTCCATCTCTCCTTCCTCATCCCTCACTCCCCCTATTTCCCTCGCTGCTCCCCTTTTCCTCAATTGGTGTGCCAGCAACCTGCTCGCCTTCTCCCCATATTTGTACTGTACACCCTGTGCCTTCCTCCATTGTGCCTCTGCAGTGCCTGTAGTCAGCAAGTCAAATTCTACATGTAGCCTTTGCCTTTCCCTGTACAGTCCCTCCTCCGGTGCTTCCGCATATTGTCTGTCCACCCTCAAAAGTTCTTGCAGCAACCGCTCCCGTTCCTTACTCTCCTGCTTCCCTTTATGTGCCCTTATTGATATCAGCTCCCCTCTAACCACCGCCTTCAACGCCTCCCAGACCACTCCCACCTGGACCTCCCCATTATCATTGAGTTCCAAGTACTTTTCAATGCACCCCCTCACCCTTAGACACACCCCCTCATCTGCCATTAGTCCCATGTCCATTCTCCAGGGTGGGCGCCCTCCTGTTTCCTCCCCTATCTCCAAGTCCACCCAGTATGGAGCGTGATCCGAAATGGCTATAGCCTATACTCCGTTCCCCTCACCTTCGGGATCAATGCCCTACCCAGCACAAAAAAGTCTATTCGCGAGTAGACTTTATGGACATAGGAGAAAAACGAGAACTCCTTACTCCTAGGTCTGCTAAATCTCCACGGGTCTACACCTCCCATCTGCTCCATAAAATCTTTAAGCACCTTGGCTGCTGCCGGCCTCCTTCCAGTCCTGGACTTCGACCTATCCAGCCCTGGTTCCAACACCGTATTAAAATCTCCCCCCATTATCAGCTTTCCCATCTCTAGGTCCGGAATGCGTCCTGGCATCCGCCTCATAAAATTGGCATCATCCCAGTTCGGGGCATATACGTTTACCAAAACCACCGTCTCCCCCTGTAGTTTGCCACTCACCATCACGTATCTGCCCCCGTTATCCGCCACTATAGTCTTTGCCTCGAACATTACCCGCTTCCCCACTAATATAGCCACCCCCCTGTTTTTCGCATCTAGCCCCGAATGGAACACCTGCCCCACCCATCCTTTGCGTAGCCTAACCTGGTCTATCAGTTTCAGGTGCGTTTCCTGTAACATAACCACATCTGCCTTAAGTTTCTTAAGGTGTGCGAGTACCCGTGCCCTCTTTATCGGCCCGTTCAGCCATCTCATGTTCCACGTGATCAGCCGAGTTGGGGGGCTTCCTACCCCCCCCCCTTTGTCGATTAGCCATCACCTTTTTCCAGCTCCTCACCCAGTTCCCACGCAGCTGTATCTCCCCCAGGCGGTGCCCCCCCGCCCATCCTCTCCCATACCAGCTCCCCCCTCTCCCCAGCAGCAGCAACCCAGTAATTCCCCCCTCCCACCCCCCCCGCTAGATCCCCCGCTAGCGTAATTACTCCCCCCATGTTGCTCCCAGAAGTCAGCAAACTCTGGCTGACCTCGGCTTCCCCCCGTGACCTCGGCTCGCACCGTGCGACGCCCCCTCCTTCCTGCTTCTCTATTCCCGCCATGATTATCATAGCGCGGGAACCAAGCCCGCGCTTCTCCCTTGGCCCCGCCCCCAACGCCCCATCTCCTCCACCTCCCCTCCTCCCCCCATCACCACCTGTGGGAGAGAGAAAAGTTACCACATCGCAGGATTAGTACATAAAACCCCTCTTTGCCCCCCACATTCGCCCCACCACTTTGTTCGAACGTTCTTTTTAATAACCCGCTCATTCCAGTTTTTCTTCCACAATAAAAGTCCACGCTTCATCCGCCGTCTCAAAGTAGTGGTGCCTCCCTCGATATGTGACCCACAGTCTTGCCGGTTGCAGCATTCCAAATTTTATCTTCTTTTTATGAAGCACCGCCTTGGCCCGATTGAAGCTCGCCCTCCTTCTCGCCACCTCCGCACTCCAGTCTTGATAAACGCGGATCACCGCGTTCTCCCATTTACTGCTCCGAGTTTTCTTCGCCCATCTAAGGACCATTTCTCTATCCTTAAAACGGAGGAATCTCACCACTATGGCTCTGGGAATTTCTCCTGCTCTCGGTCCTCGCGCCATCACTCGGTATGCTCCCTCCACCTCCAACGGACCCGCCGGGGCCTCCGCTCCCATTAACGAGTGCAGCATTGTGCTCACATATGCCCCGACGTCCGCTCCCTCCACACCTTCAGGAAGACCAAGAATCCTCAGGTTGTTCCTCCTTGCGTTGTTTTCCAGTGCCTCCAACCTTTCCACACATCGTTTCTGATGTGCCTCCTGCGTCTCCGTCTTCACCACCAGGCCCTGTATATCGTCCTCATTCTCGGCTGCCTTTGCCTTCACGACCCGAAGCTCCCGCTCCTGGGTCTTGTGTTCCTCCTTTAGCCCTTCGATCGCCTGTAGTATCGGGGCCAACAGCTCTTTCTTCATTTCCTTTTTTATCTCTTCCACACAGCATTTCAAGAACTCTTGTTGTTCAGGGCCCCATGTTAAACTGCCACCTTCCGACGCCATCTTGGTTTTTGCTTGCCTTCCTTGCCGCTGTTCTAAAGGATCCACTGCAATCTGGCCACTCTCTCCTCCTTTTTCCATCCGTATCCAGGGGGGATTCCCTTCTGGTTTACCGCACAGTGTTTTTAGCCGTCAAAATTGCCGTTGGGGCTCCTATCAAGAGCCCAAAAGTCCGTTTCACAGGGAGCTGCCGAAACGTGCGACTCAGCTGGTCATCGCCGCACCCGGAAGTCTGGAGCAGCATTTATGATGACAGTGACCATAACTCAGTAGGATTTAAGGTAGTTATGGAAAAGGACAATAACGGACTGGAAGTAAAGGTTCTGAATTGGGAAAAGACCAATTTTAATAGGTAAGACAGGATCTGGCAAAACTCGACTGGGTTCAGCTATTCTTTTTTCTAAATTTAGAGTACCCAATGTTTTTTTCAATTAAGGGTCAATTTAGTGTGGCCAATACACCTAACCTGCACATCTTTTGGGTTGTGGGAATGAGACCCACGCAAACACTGGGAGAATGTGCAAACTCAACATGGACAGTGACCCAGGGCCGGGATCAAACACGGGTCCTCAGCGCCATGAGGAAGCAGTGCTAACCACTGTGCCACTGTGCTGCCCTGGGAGCAGTTACCTGCTGGAAAATCTACATCAGAGCAGTGGGATTCATTCAAAAAGGAAATAGAGAGAGAAAGCGCAGGGCCGACATGTTCCTGTAAAAGTGATGGGTGGGAGCAACAAGTCCAGAGAAGCCTGAATGTCAAGCGATATCCAAGATTTGATAAGGGAAAAAAGGAAGGCTTATGGCAGATACCGAGGACTCCAAACAGCAGAAGCCCGTAAAGATAAAGAATAGAGTGCAGTGGGTTACTTAAAAAGAAATTAGGAGAGCGAAAACAGGGCATGAATAAACACTGAGCAGGAAACATAAAGAAAACTCCAAAGGTGTTTTATAAGTATATTAAGGGCAAGAGGATGACCAGGGAAAGAGTAGGGCCCATTAGGGACCAACTTGGCAATCTGTGTGTGGAGCCTTACGTAGGTGAGGTTTTAAGTGAGTACTTTACATCTGTCTTTATTATGGAGAAATATGATGTAGGTATAGAATTCAGGGAGGGGGACTGTGATGTACTTGAATAAATTAACATTGAGAGGGAGGAGTTATTAACAGTTTTAGCGGGCTTCAAAGTGGATAAATTCCCAGTCCCAGATGAGATGTATCCAAAGCTACTATGGGAGGCAAGGGAAGAGATTGCAAAGGCTCTGACAATAATTTTCAGTGTGCTGGTTAGGAGGTGTTATGGGGATAGGGGTGGGGAGAGGTACTCTTTCAGAGGGTTGTGAGAATCAATAGGCTGAATGGCCTCCTTCTGCACTGTAGGAATGCTATGGTTCTCTGGCCACAGGAGAGGTGCCAGAGAACTGGAGGACAGCTAATGTGGTACCATTATTCAAGAAGTAGGGAAAAACCAGGAGACTACAGTCTAACTTCAGTGCTAGGGAAACCATTGGAAAAAATTCTAAAGGACAGAATTAATCTCCACTTGGGGAGGCAAGGATTAATCAAGGATAGTTAGCATGGCTTTGTCAAAGGGAGATCTTGGGTGGGATTCTCCGACCCCCCGCCGGGTCGGAGAATTGCCGAGGGGCGGCGTGAATCTTGCCCCCTCCGGCTGCCGAATTCTCTGCCGACGGGGATTTGGCGGGGGCAGAAATCGCGCTGTGCAGGTCGGGGGCCGGTGGTAGCGGCCCCCCCCGGCAATTCTGCGGCCCGCAATAGGCTGAGTGGCCGCCCGATTTAGGCCGGTCCCGATGGCGTAAATTACAACAGGTACTTACCGGTGGGACCTGGCTCCGCAGGCGGCCTCGGGGGGGGCTGCGGGGGGATCTGGCCTGCGATCGGAGCCCACCGATCCACGGGCGGGCCTGTGCCATGGGGGCACTCTATTCCTCCGCGTCGGCCGCTGTAACAGTCCGCGATGGCCGACACAGAGATGAACCCCCCTGCGCATTCGCTGGGATGATGCCAGCACACGCTGGCGCACCTGCGCATGCGCCAACTCGCGCCGGCCGGCAGAGGCCCTTCGGCGCCGGTCGGCGTGACGCCAAGCCCCTTCGGGGCGGCCTGACGCCGGAGTGTTTCACGCCACTGATTCGCGCCGGAGCTGCCCGCCCCGCTGGTTCGCGGAGAATCCTGCCCCATGTCTTACAAATTTGATTGAATTTTTCAAGGAAGTTCATCGGTGTGTCGATGCGGGTAGTGCAGTTGATGTAGTCTACATAGACTTCAGTAAGACTTTTGACAAGGGCTCGCATGGGAAACTGGTCAAGAAGGTAACAGCCCATGGGATCTCGGGAAATTGGGCAAATTAGATCCAAAATTAGTTTAGTGGCAGGAGACAGAGGGTATTGAAGGTTGTTTTTGTAACTGGAAGCCTGTGTCCAGTGTTATTCCGCAGGATCCCTTGCTGTTTGCAGTGTACATTAATGATCTGGACGTGAATATAGGACGTATGATCAGTGTGTTTGCAGATGACACAAAAGTGATAGTGTAGTGTAATAGTGAGGAGCAAAGCCTTTGGGTGATTATAGTCAGGCTTGATAGAAGGACAGAACAGTGGCAAATACAATTTAACCCTGAAAAATGTGAGGCAATGCATTTTGGGAGAACTAACAAGGCAAGGGAATATACAATGAATGGTAGAACCCTAGGAACTACAGAGGATCAGAGGGACCTTGATGTGCATGTCCATAGATTCCTGAAGACAGCAGGACAGGTAGATAAAGTGGTTAAGAAGGCATTTGGCGCTGTTACAGAAGGATACTTTCCTTTATTAACTGAGGCATAGAATATAAGATCACGGAGGTTATGATGGAGCTGTAGAAAATGCTGGTTAGGCCATATCTGGAGTACCGTGTGCAGTTCTGGTTGCTACACTATGGGAAAGAAATGACTGCACCAGAGAGGATGTAGAGGAGATTTACAAAGATGTTGCTGACCTGGAGCGTTTCAGCTACCAAAAGAGACTGGATAGGCTGGGGTTGTTTTCCTGGGAGCAGAGAAGGCTGAGGGGGGACGTGATTGAGGTGTATAAAATTATGAGGAGCATAGATATGATGGATAGGAAGGAATGCTTCTCCTCAATGAAGGGGTCAATAACCAGGGGGCATAGATTTAAAATAATGGGCAGGAGGTTTATAGGAGATGTGAGGAAATTACTTTTTCATCCAGATGGCGGTGGAATTCTGGAACTCAATGCCTGAAAGGGTGGTAGAGGCAGGAACCCTCACAACATTTAAGAAGTATTTAGGTAGGTACTTGAAATACCATAGCATACAAGGCTACAGGCCAAGTGCTGGAAAATTAGATTAGGTTACGATGGGCTGAAGGCCCTCCTTTCTGTGGTGTAAGAACTCTATGACTTTAAGCCCGTTTTCCTTGCAGTAATGTGTTTCAATGATTACCTTTTCAAAATAAAGGCAATGGTGCCATGAAATAATGGCCGGAATTTTATCTCTTTTTAAATAAAGGGGCAATTTAGTGTGGCCAATCCACCTACCCTGCACATCTTTTGGGTTGTGGGGGTGAGACCCACGCAGACACAGGGAGAATGTGCAAACTCAACACGGACAGTGACCCGGAGCCAGGATCAAACCCGGGGCCACGCCGCCGTGAGGCAGCAGTGCTAACCACTCCGCCACCATGTTGCCCCAACCGGAATTTTATCGGGCTGAACAGGCTCTTGCTCACTGTTTGGAGAACCAGTCGGGGCCACCTCTCAGTTCCGGGGGCAGGGTGGCGTAAAGGAATCAATTGTCTTTCAGGGACTTAAATGCCCATTGTTGGGCAAACCCCGTATTAAACACATGTTGGTGGAAATCCTGCTCACTGAGAGCAGCCACCCAATCAGTCAGTGGCAGCTTGTCATTGCCGCCCGGAAATTCTGGCTGACAGTGGCACGGAATCCACCCAAGGCTGAGGATCACGGATTCCCTGAATCACAGGTGATGTAGGATAGGACTGATTGGTTATGCCTCCATTTAATTCCTGAACCACCACTAAATCATAGTAGGGTCAGGGATAATGAATATTAATTAGCTCATCAATGAGTCCATTTTACACCTGCCATAAGTGGGTAGTCCCATCTGCCCTCTGATCTACTGGAGTGAGTTTTTGCAATGACTGAGGGACTGTGTCAGGCCTCCTCATGGTAGGATGCAGAAAATCCACCTCAACACCTTAAGAAAGCTGGCCATCTCTAAATGGGGAACTGATCCAAGACCATTGAGAATAACTACTCTGGCCTCATGCTGTTTAGTAACCTGCAGAGCTAGTACTTGCTGTCTGAAACTTACAGTGGAAGACCTTATTGATATTGCTCCACCCACCATAAGGAAGCAAGTTACACCAAGAATAGACAAAGGAGACCCGTGTCATTTTCTCTTCCACAAAGAGTCAGCATCAAAAAAGCTCACATCAAGGGGCAGCTTTCTATATTATTGCCAGGCACTAGACTGTAACTGCCACAACAGCTACCTTGTTCATTGGTCAAGCCATCTACAAATGAAGGCGCACAAGTTTTCTGATGTTCCAGAGGAACCCTTCCCATCAGGAGCTAGTGAAACATGGCCGAGTTGACTGTGCCTCAGCTGTCTCTGGACTGTTGCTGGCTGCTACAAGACCCTAATGCATAGGTGGGGATACAGCCAAACAAGTTCAGTTGTCTGTGACTGTGGCGAGGCACCCTAAACAATGAAATAGCTCCTAGAATGCCCTCCACTACCAGGGCCTTGTAGCCCTGAAGATCGGAGGGTCTTCAACTTTCCAGCCGATGCCTGCATGGAATAGTGGTGAGAGACACTGTAACAGCACAAGAAGAAGAAGAAGTACAATCGGGAAAAAAGCTGTGGAAATCGGTCCCATCTGCGTGTGAGATCAGACTGAGTCAGGCTATGACCCCCCCTGATTAAATAAGACAACAAACTATTTCTGGTTTCCAAAATGTTTTCTCAGTGATAGAGCAGAAAAACTGTAAAACCTATTTTTTCATTAATATCATGAGCGAGTTGTGGTAGCTTTAAAAAATTCATTGATTGAATGTGAGCATCACTGACTCGGTCAGCATTTATTGCCCATCCTGAATTTCCCTCAGAAAGGGGTGGTGAGCTGCCTTCTTGAACTGTTGCAGCCCATGTCGTGTACAAAGAACAAAGAAAAATTACAGCATAGGAACAGGCCCTTCGGCCCTCCAAGCATGCGCCGATCCAGATCCTCTACCTAAAACTTGCCTATTTTCTAAGGATCTGTATCCCTCTGCTCCCTGCCCATTCATGTATCTGTCTAGATACATCTTAAATTACGCTATCGTGCCCACCTCTACCACCTCCGCCGGCAATGCGTTCCAGGCACCCACCACCCTCTGCGTAAAGAACTTTCCACGCATATCTCCCTGAAACTTTTCCCCTCTCACCTTGAATTCGTGACCCCTAGTAATTGAGTCCCCCACTCTGGAAAAAAGCTTCTTGCTATCCACCCTGTCTATACCTCTCATGATTTTGTAGACCTCAAAGAGGTCCCCCCCTCAACCTCCGCCTTTCTAATGAAAATAATCCTAATCTACTCAACCTCTCTTCATAGCTAGCGCCCTCCATACCAGGCAACATCCTGGTGAACCTCCTCTGCACCTTCTCCAAAGCATCCACATCCTTTTGGTAATGTGGCACCAGAACTGTACGCAGTATTCCAAATGTGGCTGAACCAAAGTCTTATACAACTGTAACATGACCTGCCAACTCTTGTACTCAATACCTCTTCCGATGAAGGAAAGCATGCTGTATGCCTTTTGACCACTCTATCGACCTGCGCCGCCACCTTCAGGGTATAATGGACCTGAACACCCAGATCTCTCTCTGTACATCAATTTTCCCCAGGGCTTTTTCATTTACCGTATAGTTCGCTCTTGAATTGGATCTTCCAAAATGCATCACCTCGCGTTTGCCCGGAATGAACTCCATCTGCCATTTCTCCGCCCAACTCTCCAATCTATCTATATTCTGCTGTATTCTCTGACAGTCCCCTCCACTATCTGCTACTCCACCAATCTTAGTGTCTTCTGCAAACTTGCTAATCAGACCACCTATACTTTCCTCCAGATCATTTATGTTTATCACAAACAACAGTGGTCCCAGCATGGATCCCTGTGGAACACCACTGGTCACAGTTCTCCATTTTGAGAAACTCCCTTCCACCACTACTCTCTGTCTCCTGTTGCCCAGCCAGTTCTTTATCCATCTAGCTAGTACACCCTGGACCCCATGAGACTTCACTTTCTCCATCAGCCTACCATGGGGAACCTTATCAAATGCCTTACTGAAGCCCATGTATATGACATCTACAGCCCTTCCCTCATCAATCAACTTTGTCACTTCCTCAAAGAATTCTATTAACTTGGTAAGACATGACATTCCCTGCACAAAACCATGTTGCCTATCACTGATAAGCCCATTTTCTTCCAAATGGGAATGGATCCTATCCCTCAGTATCTTCTCCAGCAGCTTCCCTACCACTGACGTCAGGCTCACCGGTCTATACTTATCTGAATTATCCCTGCTACCCTTCTAAAACAAGGGGACAACATTAGCAATTCTCCAGTCCTCCGGTACCTCACCCGTGTTCAAGAATGCTGCAGAGATATCTGTTAAAGCCCCAGCTATTTCCTCTCTCACTTCCCTCAGTAACCTGGGATAGATCCCATCCGGACCTGGGGACTTGTCCACCTTTATGCCTTTTAGAATACCCAACACATCTCCGTCCTTATGCCGACTTGACCTAGAGTAATCAAACATCTATCCCTAACTTCAACATCCGTCATGTCCCTCTCCTTGGTGAATACCGATGCAAAGTACTCGTTAAAAATCTCACCCATTTTCTCTGACTCCATGCATAACTTTCCTCCTTTGTCCTTGAGTGGGCCAACCCTTTCTCTAGTTACCCTCTTGCTCCTTATATATGAATAAAAGGCTTTGGGATTTTCCTTAACCCTGTTTGCTAAAGATATTTCATGACCCCTTTTAGCCCTCTTGATTCCTCGTTTCAGATTGGTCCTACATTTTTACATTCATCCATTGTGTACATCCATTGTGCTGTGAGGAGGGAGTTCCAAGATTTTGACCCAGAGACAGCGGTATATTTCCAAATCAGGATGATGTATGGTTTGGATGGGAATTTCCAGGTGGTTATGTTCCCATGTGTCAACTGCCCTTGTCCTTCTACATGGTAGCAGACATGGATTTGGAAGGTACTGTCTAAGGAGCCTTGGTGAGTTCCTGCAATGTATCTTGTAGATGGTACCACTTGCTGCCATTGTGCATTGGTTGTAGCGGGAGTGAATGTTTGTGGAAGGGGTAACAATCAAGTGGGCTGCCTTGTCCTGAATGGTGTTGAATTTCATGAGTGCTGTTGGAGCTGCACTCATTTGGCAAGTGGAGAGTATTCCATCACACTCCTGACTTGTGCCTTGTAGATGGTGGACAGGCTTTGGGGAGTCAGGAACTCTACCCTCTGAGCTCCTCTTGTAACCACAGTATTTACATGGTTAGTCCAGTTTAGCTTCTGGTCAATGGTAACCCCAGGATGTTTAAAGTAGGGAATTTAGTGATGGTAATGCCAGTGAATGTCAAGGGGCAATGGATTGCTTCTCCCTTTTTGGAGATGGCCATTTCCTGGCATTTGTGTGGCACAAATGTTACTTGCCACTTGTCAGCCCAAGCCTGGATATTGTCCAGGTCTTGCAGCATTTGCACATGGACTGCTTCAGTTCCTGAGGAGTTGCAAATGGTGCTGAACACTGTGCAATCATCAGCGAACATCCCCACATCTGACCTTATGTTGGAAGAAAAGTTAATGATGAAGGACTGAAGATTGTTGGGCCTAGGACACTACCCTGAGGAAGTCCTGCAGTGACGTCCTGCTCCAGGAACTGAGATGATTGACCTCCAACAACCATCTTCTTTCGTGCTCCGTATGACTCCAACCAGCGGAAGGTTTTCCCCTGATTCCCATTGGCCCCATTTTTGCGAGAGTTGCTCGATGCCAATCTTGGTCATATTCTGTCTTGATATCAAGGGCAGTCACTCTCACCTCAGCTCTTGAGTTCAGCTCTTTGCCGTGCTTGGACCAAGGCTGTAATGAGGAGCTGAGTGATTACGACAAAATCCAAACTGAGCGTCAGTGAGCACGTTATTCCTAAACGAGTGCCACTTGATAGCACTGTTGATGACCCCCTTCCATCACTTGACTAATGATTAAGAGTAGATCTATAGGGCGGCAATTGGCCAGGTTGGATTGTCCTGGATTTTATGCAGAGGACATACCTGGGCAAGATTCCACATTGCCAATGTTGTACATGTACTGGAACAGCTTGGCTAGGGCTCATGGCAAGCCAGGTCGGAGAATCGCCAGGGGCTGGCGTGAATCCCGCCCCCGCCGGTTGCCGAAATTCTCCGGCACCGGATATTCGGTGGGGGCGGGAATCGCGCCACGCCAGTTGGCGGGCCCCCCCCCCCCGCGATTCTCCGGCCCGGATGGGCCGAAGTCCCGCTGCTAAAATACTTGTCCCACCGGCGTAGATTAAACCACCTACCTTACCGGCGGGACAAGGTGGCGCAGGCGGGCTCCGGGGTCCTGGGGGGGGCGCGGGGCGATCTGGCCCCGGGGGATGTCCCCCACGGTGGCCTGGCCCACGATTGGGGCCCACCGATCCGCGGGCGGGCCTGTGCCGTGGGGGCACTCTTTTGCTTCCGCCTTCACCACGGTCTCCACCATGGCGGAGGCGGAAGAGACCCCCTCCACTGCGCATGCGCGGGAATGCCGTCAGCGGCCGCTAACGCTCCCGCGCATGCGCCACCCGGAGATGTCATTTCCGCGCCAGCTGGCGGGGCACCAAATGCCTTTTCCGCCAGCTGGCGGGGCGGAAATTAGCCCGGCGCGGGCCTAGCCCCTTAAGGTTGGAGTTCGGCCCCCCAAGATGCGGAGCATTCCGCACCTTTGGGGCGGCGCGATGCCCGACTGATTTGCGCCTTTTTGGGCGCCAGTCGGCGGACATCGCGCCGATACAGGAGAATTTCGCCCATGACATGGAGTGAATCAAATTGGCTGAAGATTGGCATCTGTGATGCTGGGATCTCCGGAGGAGACCAAGTTGGACCATCCACTTGACACCTCTTGCTGAAGATTGTTGCATAGACTTCAGCCTGAACATTTTTAAAACTCATTTTTAAAATTAATTTATGGGATGTAGGAATCGCTGTTTGGGCCAGCATTTATTGCCTATTTCTCACTGCCCTCCATTTCAGAGAAAACCATATTGCTGTGGGTCTGGAGTCACATGTAGGCCAGACAAGATAAGGATGACAAATTTCCTTCCCTAAAGGACATTAATCAACTAGATGGGTTTTTACGACAAATCAACGGTGGTTTAATGGTCATTATTAGACTTTTATTCATTCCAGATTTTTATTGAATTCAAATTTCACCATCTGCCATGGTGGGATTCAAACCCGGTTCACCAAATCTTGCTCTGGGGCTCTGGATTACTAGTGACAACACAACACAACTACTCTACCGCTTCCTTTGACACTTATGTGCTGGACCTCTCCTATCTTTGAGGATGGAGATGCTTGTGGAGTTTCTCCTCCAGTGAGTTGTGTATGTGTCCACCACCATTCATGACTAGATGTGGCAGGACTGCAGAGCTTAGATCTGATCCATTGTTTGTTGAATTTCTCAGCTCTGTTGTTACATCACCCTGGGCAAGTGTGCGGTCAATTCCAGCCCCACAGGCCCCAGAGTCTGAACACAAGTGAATTAACCAGGAGGTAAACCCTGCTCCTAGCCCAAAACACTCCTGTACTTCAAAGAGGTACTTCCTCTCGACCCTGTCGAAGGCCTTTTCTGAATCCGGGGAGATGATCACCTGTGTTCTCTCTATTACATTCATCAGCCACCTGATGTTCCAAGTTTTTTTTTCTTTTTATAAATTTAGAGTACCCAATTCATTTTTTCCAATTAAAGGGCAATTTAGCATGTTCAATCCACCTACCCTGCACATCTTTGGGTTGTGGGGGCGAACCCACCCAAACACGGGGAGAATGTGCAAACCCCACACGGACAGTGACCCAGAGCCGGGATCGAACCTGGGACCTCGGCGCCGTGAGACTGCAGTGCTATCCACTGCGTCACCGTGCTGCCCTCTGATGTTCCAAGTTAACTACCTACCCTTTACAAAGCCCGTCTGGTCCCCTGCGACCACCTCTGGCACACAGTTCTCCAGTCTCTTGGCCAGGACTTTCGCAAGTACCTTCGCCTCTACCTTAAGCAGTGAAATGGGTTTGTTCGATCCGTATTCCGTCAGGTCTTTGTTTTTTTGGGGGGTATCAGCGATATTGTGGCCTGTGTTAACGTAGGAGGCAGGGTGCCCCTTGCTAGCGAGTTTGCGAACATATCCCTTAGGTGTGGGGCCAGGGCCGTCGCAAATTTTTTAAAGAAGTCTGCCAGGAACCCATCGGGTCCTGGTGCCTTCCCTACCTGCATGGAGCTGATGCTCTCCATGATTTATCCCAGACCTTGTGGTGCTTCCAGTTCCCCCCGCCTGTCCTCCCCCACAGTGACATGTCCAGTACATCGAGGAATCATTTCATCCCCGTGCCCCTGTCGGGGGGCTCGGAGGTGTACAGACCTCGGTAGAAGGTCTCAAACGCCCGGTTGACCTCTTTTGGTTCCATTACCAGACTGCCTCTGCTATTTCTACCTGCACTATCTCCCTCATGGCTCAGCTTTCTGCTTTCTCAGCTGGTGAGCCAGTAGGCGGCCAGCCTTTTCGTAAAAGGTCCTTCTTGTCTGGCGGAATTGGTGTACTGCTTTCCTGGTGGATCGCAGGTTAAAATCCATTCGCAGCTTTTTCCTCTCCCCCAGAAGCTGTATGGTCAGAGCCTCAGAGTACGTTCTGTCGACCTCCAGGATGGGGTCGATCAGTTATTGCCTGGCCGCCCTCTCTTCCCTGTCTCTACAAGCCTTATAAGCTATAATTTCTCCCCTGATCACAGCCTTCAGTGCCTATGGCCTGTGATGTTTTTTGGCAGAAGGCCTTGTCAGTTAAGAGGTCCGTGTCCAGCCTCCATGTGGGGCCAGTTTTATTCTTTCTAGGCTTTCTCATGATAGAACTGAGTGGGTTGCCAGGCCGTTTCAGAGGGCATTTAAGAATCAACCATATTGCTGTCCGCCTGGAGTCACATTTAGGTCAGACTTGGCAGGACGACAGATTTCATTTCCTAAAGAGCATTACTGAACCAGATGGGTATTTCACAACAATCAACTATCGTTTCCTGGTTATTATTTGACATTTAATTCCAGATTTTAATTGATTGAATTCAA
This sequence comes from Scyliorhinus torazame, assembly GCF_047496885.1. NCBI lineage: Eukaryota > Metazoa > Chordata > Chondrichthyes > Carcharhiniformes > Scyliorhinidae > Scyliorhinus > Scyliorhinus torazame. Next base: position 261,002,792 of record NC_092708.1, read on the forward strand.
ATTCCACTCTGGTGGGATTCAAACCTGGGCCCCCACAGCTTTACCCTGGATTACTAGTCCAGTGACAATATTACGATGCTACTGCCTCCTCTGGTTGCACTCTCGTCTTCAAGTCAGAAGGTGATGTGTTCATGTCCCATTCCAGACACTCAAGTGCAGAAGGTAAACAAAGGCTCTGTCTACCCTCCAAGGTGGACCTAAAGGACAACGGCACTTTAGCAAAGGAGAGCAGAGTTATCCCCAGTGCCCTGGCCAATATTTACTCCTAAGCAACATCACTGAAACATTTTACCTGTTGAAACACATCACCGGTTATTTAGCTCATTGCTGCTGGTGAGATCTTGCTGCGCACAAATTGGCTGCTGAATTGCCTACGTTGTAACAATGACTACACTTCAAAAGCTACCTTACTGACTGTAAACCACCATGGTTTATATATATATATTTTTTTCTTCATTGTTTATTTATTTAGTTAAATTTTGGGGGGGGAAATTGAAATTGTTCAAGTTAACCGAAGGTTTAAGACGTGGCAGGAGATCTCAGACCCGTGTCATGCTCCTCGTGTGCGATGTGGGAGCTCAGGGACACGTCCACTGTCCCTGGCTCCTTCACGTGCAAGAAGTGTGTCCAGTTGCAGCTCCTGTTAGACCGCTTGACGGCTCTGGAGCTGCGGATGGACTCACTTTGGAGCGTCCGCGATGCTGAGGACGTCGTGGATAGCACGTTTAGCGAGTTGGTCACACCGCAGGTGAAAGGTACTGAGGGAGATAGTAAATGGGTGACCAAAAGACAGAGCAAGAGTAGGAAGGCAGTGCAGGTGTCCTCTGCGGTCATCTCCCTGCAAAACAGATATACCGCTTTGGATACTGTTGAGGGAGATGGCTCACCAGGGGAAGGCGGCAGCAGCCAGGTTCATGGCACCGTGGCTGGCTCTGCTGCGCAGCTGGGCAGGAAGGAGAATGGCAGGGCTATAGTGATAGGGGACTCAATTGTAAGGGCAATAGACAGGCGGTTCTGCGGACGAAATCGAGACTCCAGGATGGTATGTTGCCTCCCTGGTGCAAGGGTCAAGGATGTCTCGGAGCGGCTGCAGGACATTCTGGGGGGGGAGGGTGAACAGCCAGCTGTCGTGGTGCACGTAGGCACCAACGATATAGGTAAAAGACGGGACGAGGTCCTACAAGCTGAATTTAGGGAGCTAGGAGTTAAACTAAAAAGTAGGACCTCAAAGGTAGTAATCTCAGGATTGCTACCAGTGCCACGAGCTAGTCAGAGTAGGAATGTCAGGATAGAGAGGATGAATACGTGGCTCGAGAGATGGTGCAAGAGGGAGGGATTCAAATTCCTGGGACATTGGAACCGATTCTGGGGGAGGTGGGACCTGTATAAACCGGACGGTCTGCACCTGGGCAGGACTGGAACCGATGTCCAAGGGGGGGTGTTTGCTAGAGCTGTTGGGGAGAGTTTAAACTAATGTGGCAGGGGGATGGGAACCGATGCAGGAAGTTGGAAGGTAGTAAAACAGGGACAGAAATAAAAGGCAGTAAGGGGGAAAGTGTAAGGCAGAGAAGCCATAGTCAAAAATCAAAAAGGGCGACAGTACAAGGTACAGTGACTGAGGGGAGCTCAGTGAATAGGACCAGGAATACTAAAAGAAATAAAACGGGAAGTGAAAACATTAATGGTAAGCGATGCGGCAGGTTGTTACAGGAAGATGTGGGTTCGACGACAAGGAAAATTAGGAGAAAGGTTAAGAGGAAATATAACTTAGGAGAGGTTACTGATCGAGGTGTTAAGATTAAGAACAGAGGTAAAAAAGCCAACATAAGTGTACTTTACCTGAATGCTCGTAGTATTCGGAATAAGGTAAATGAGTTGATGGCGCAAATCATCGTGAATGACTATGATTTAGTGGCCATTACTGAAACATGGTTAAAGGCTGGTCACGACTGGGAGTTAAATATCCGAGGGTATCAAACTTTTCGGAAGGACAGAGTGGATGGTAAGGGAGGTGGTGTAGCTCTGTTATTTAAGGATGACATCCGGGCAACAGTAAGGGATGACATCGGTGCTATGGAGGATAAGGTTGAATCCATTTGGGTGGAAATCAGGAATAGTAAGGCGAAAAAGTCACTGATAGGAGTAATCTCTCGGCCACCAAATAGTAACATTATGGTGGGGCAGGCTATAAACAACGAAATAACAGATGCATGTAGAAATGGTACAGCAGTTATCATGGGGGATTTTAATCTCCATGTTGATTGGTTTAACCAGGTCGGTCAAGGCAGCCTTGAGGAGGAGTTTATAGAATGTATCCGCGATAGTTTCCTCGAACAGTATGTAATGGAACCGACGAGGGAACAAGCGGTCCTAGATCTGGTCCTGTGTAATGAGACAGGATTGATTCAGGATCTCATAGTTAGGGAGCCTCTCGGAAGGAGCGATCACAATATGGTGGAATTTAAAATACAGATGGAGGGTGAGAAGGTAAAATCAAGCACTAGTGTTTTGTGCTTAAACAAAGGAGATTACAATGGAATGAGAGAAGAACTAGCTAAGGTAGACTGGGAGCAAAGACTTTATGGTGAAACAGTTGAGGAACAGTGGAGAACCTTCCAAGTGATTTTTCACAGTGCCCAGCAAAGGTTTATACCAACAAAAAGGAAGGACGGTAAAAAGAGGGACAATCGACCGTGGATATCTAAGGAAATAAGGGAGAGTATCAAATTGAAGGAAAAAACATACAAAGTAGCAAAGATCAGTGGGAGACTAGAGGACTGGGAAATCTTTAGGGGGCAACAGAAAGCTACTAAAAAAGCTATAAAGAAGAGTAAGATAGATTATGAGAGTAAACTTGCTCAGAATATAAAAACAGATAGTAAAAGTTTCTACAAATACATAAAACAAAAAAGAGTGGCTAAGGTAAATATTGGTCCTTTAGAGGATGAGAAGGGAGATTTAATAATGGGAGATGAGGAAATGGCTGAGGAACTGAACAGGTTTTTTGGGTCGGTCTTCACAGTGGAAGACACAAATAACATGCCAGTGACTGATGGAAATGAGGCTATGACAGGTGAGGACCTTGAGAGGATTGATATCACCAAGGAGGTAGTGATGGGCAAGCTAATGGGGCTAAAGGTAGACAAGTCTCCTGGCCCTGATGGAATGCATCCCAGAGTGCTAAAAGAGATGGCTAGGGAAATTGCAAATGCACTAGTGATAATTTACCAAAATTCACTAGACTCTGGGGTGGTCCCGGCGGATTGGAAATTAGCAAACGAGACACCACTGTTTAAAAAAGGAGGTAGGCAGAAAGTGGGTAATTATAGGCCAGTGAGCTTAACTTCGGTAGTAGGGAAGATGGTGGAATCTATCATCAAGGAAGAAATAGCGAGGCATCTGGATGGAAATTGTCCCATTGGACAGACGCAGCATGGGTTCATAAAGGGCAGGTCGTGCCTAACTAATTTAGTGGAATTTTTTGAGGACATTAACAGTGCGGTAGATAACGGGGAGCCAATGGATGTGGTATATCTGGATTTCCAGAAAGCCTTTGACAAGGTGCCACACAAAAGGTTGTTGCATAAGATAAAGATGCATGGCATTAAGGGGAAAGTAGGAGCATGGATAGAGGATTGGTTAATTAATAGAAAGCAAAGAGTGGGGATTAATGGGTGTTTCTCTGGTTGGCAGTCAGTAGCTAGTGGTGTCCCTCAGGGATCAGTGTTGGGCCCACAACTGTTCACAATTTACATAGATGATTTGGAGTTGGGGACCAAGGGCAATGTTTCCAAGTTTGCAGACGACACTAAGATAAGTGGTCAAGCAAAAAGTACAGAGGATACTGGAAGTCTGCAGAGGGATTTGGACAGGCTAAGTGAATGGGCTAGGGTCTGGCAGATGGAATACAATGTTGACAAATGTGAGGTTATCCATTTTGGTAAGAATAACGGCAAAAGGGATTATTATTTAAATGATAAAATATTAAAACATGCTGCTGTGCAGAGAGACCTGGGTGTGCTCGTGCATGAGTCGCAGAAAGTTGGTTTTCAGGTGCAACAGGTGATTAAGAAGGCAAATGGAATTTTGTCCTTCATTGCTAGAGGGATGGGGTTTAAGACTAGGGAGGTTATGCTGCAATTGTATAAGGTGTTAGTGAGGCCACACCTGGAGTATTGTGTTCAGTTTTGGTCTCCTTACTTGAGAAAGGACGTACTGGCACTGGAGGGTGTGCAGAGGAGATTCACTAGGTTAATCCCAGAGTTGAAGGGGTTGTATTACGAGGCGAGGTTGAGTAGACTGGGACTGTACTCGTTGGAATTTAGAAGGATGAGGGGGGATCTTATAGAAACATATAAAATTATGAAGGGAATCGATTGGATAGATGCGGGCAGGTTGTTTCCACTGGCGGGTGAAAGCAGAACTAGGGGGCATAGCCTCAAAATAAGGGGAAGTAGATTTAGGACTGAGTTTAAGAGGAACTTCTTCACCCAAAGGGTTGTGAATCTATGGAATTCCTTGCCCAGTGAAGCAGTAGAGGCTCCTTCATTAAATGTTTTTAAGATAAAGATAGATAGTTTTTTGAAGAATAAAGGGATTAAGGGTTATGGTGTTCGGGCCGGAAAGTGGAGCTGAGTCCACAAAAGATCAGCCATGATCTCATTGAATGGCGGAGCAGGCTCGAGGGGCCAGATGGCCTACTCCTGCTCCTAGTTCTTATGTTCTTATGGGAAATCCTGAGGCTGTGAGAGATGCTGTATAATCACATCTTTCTATGTGTCTCCATTGTTGCCACTGTTCTTGTAAAACCATTGAAAATGATAATTAAAATATATAAATATATAAAAAAAGAGTTGTTTGATTCTCACTTTGCCTTTCAGAAAATAACAGAACGTTTTGCCAGAAACAGAAAAAAGCCAGCTCACCAGAATGTGGCAGAGCAAGTATTTCTAATCAATCAAGAGCACATCCATCTGACCTATCATCGTGAGGACGACAAGATCACAGCATTGAAGCGAGAGTTCATCCTCCCGCCAAACTTGTTGCAAAAGGATGATCAAGAGGTTAACATGGAACAGATTGTTGTCACCTTTGAGGTACAGCAACACAGTAACTGCATAGCAAAAAGTGCATTATACTAATCTTCATTCTCACCAAGGCCAGCATTTATTGCTAATATGTAGTAGGATTTGCAAAGGTGGTGGCAAGAGATATACTTGATCCACTGCAGTCCATGTGGTGTTGGCATACCCACAGTGCTGTTATGAGGGAAGTTTCAGAATTTTGACCCAGTGACCGTGAAGAATGAATTGATATCCAAGTAGAGATGGTGTGTAACTTTCAATTGAACTTGCAAGATATGATCCCAAGCAACCAGCTGCCTACATCCTTCTAGATGACCCAGATTTGAAAAGTGCTATTGAAGAAACCAAGTGCATCTTGTAAGTAGTACACACTGCATGCCGGATAGAGTCGGTAGATACTAATCAAGCAGACTGCATTGTCCTGAATGGTGTCGGATGTTTTGGGTGTTACTGGAGCTGTACCCATCCAAACATGTGGAAGTATTTTTATCACACTCCTGACCTGTACCTTGTTGGTTGTGGAAAGTGGTGGAAGTAACATTTGTGTCACACGGGTTCCAGGCAATGACCATCTCCAACAATAGAGAATCTAATGATCTCCCCTTGACGTTCAATGGTTACCATCACTGAATCCCCCACTATCAATATTTTGCTGGTTACTATTGACCTGAAACTGAGTTGGACCAACCATTTAAATACTTCAGACACAAAAGCAGGTCAGAGACTGGGAATTCTGGGGTGAGTAACTCACCTTCTGACTCCCCAAAGTCTATCTGCCGTTTACAAAGCAAAAGTAAGGAGTGTGATGAATACTCTCCATTTCCCTGGAGGGGAGCAGCTCCTATAACACTCAAGAAGCTTGACACCAACCAGAACAAAGCAGCTCTCTTGATTGTCACCCGATCCACCTTAAACATTCACCCTCTCTACCACCAATGCAAAATGGTTGAAGTGTGTACCATCTACAATATGCACCGCAGCAGCTCACAAAGGCTCCTACAACAGCACCTTCCAAACCCATGACCTCTTACCACCGAGAACAGCATTTTTCACATTGTTTTCCCAGCGAACTACTTTTACCAAATGGCTGGCCCTCGCAGCCCACACCACGTTCACTTCATACTTAGGTGACCTTCATAAACCCCATCCCCTCCAAGGAGAGTCATGGGGTGTGGACTGTGAGGTTCCCTGTGACCTCAGATGGCTACGAGTTTCCCCGATAAGGCAGCGGGGCTTCCTCTTAACAAGGGAGCCCAGCCCCCTTAACGGGGCAACTCGTATTCATCTGAGATCATGGGGAACCTCACAGTCCACACCCCCCGACTCTCGGGAGGGTTATAAAAGTGACCCTGCTCTCACTTTTATCCATTTAAAATGAATATAATTGATCTTCCTCATTTATGATGGTAAATTGCATTGAGTTCTGCATACTTGAAACCAAGATATTGCATGGCAACAAATAAATTACAGCTTATTTATTGTAAATTTCACTCGCCAACAAACAGTTTCACAACCCTGACACTGAAATCGCTGGTTTTGTTCAATCGGACATTTCCAACTTGAACCCGAGATTTAACTCTGGGCTCCAAAGTACCAAAAGGCTGCTTAATCAATCTGAGGATTCGACACCCCATGTACTATCCAACCTACCTAAACACATTTGCTGATCTGCAAACACTGCATCAACATAGATACGTGAATTCAGCTTTGAAGAAATACAATGAATCTTATTCCTCTCGTCAGCTTATAAATTCAAAATACAGACTTCCGTTGGTGGCATGTAGAGGGGAAGTCCAAAATTGGAGGGGTAGTCCTAAATTTAAGGGTATTGGAGGGAGGTCATCAGGATAATCTCAAAGGTGGTGCATATGAAACTCGAACCGGGTGCCCTGGAAGCCATATTCGGGGTATTGGATCGGCAGGGGTTGGAAGCGGTTGTGAAGGCAGATGTCTTAGCCTTCACATCGTTGATCGCTCGAAGGCGGGTCCTGTTGGGGTGGAGGTCAGCTTCTTCACCCTGTGCCCAGGCATGGCGGGGGGATCTGCTGGAGTTCTTGACACTCAAGAAAGTGAAGTTCGAGTTGAGGGGAAGAATGGAAGGGTTCTACAATTCATGGGCTTTGTTTATTATGTATTTTCAAGAATTGGATGACATCGAACATTAGGGGGGGGGATTGGGGGGTGTGGGTTGCCGTGGGGGGGGGGGGGGTTGGAGTGTATGTGTTGTTGGTGACTATGTATGGGGTGATGGTTTTGTAGCCCAAATCTTTATCCTCTTGGGGGAAAACTCTTGGATGTACCTGGCTGGAGTCCACTCCCTAAAGGTAGGTTCCAAGGATGTTGAGGGCGTCACCCCGCCTGGAATTGTTTCCACAGTCGAGGATTCCCTGCTCCAAAGATGGTCCATGTACTTTTTTTAAGGTCCTCTCGCTGGTCTTGACCTTGTACAACATGGGGCTAGTCTTTTCTAATCCCACTCCCAGGATCCAAGGGCACCCATCTCCGGAATTGGGAACATAGAAGGTATTTCCTAACTTGAAGATCCTGTCGGGTGTCAGAATTTTTTTTTCTCGTTGACGTCTGGAAATGGTGATGGTGATGTGGTGAGCAGACGCACATCAGGTGGCTCTCCTCCAGAACATCGCCGAATCACCACTTTAGGGCGAAAGTAGCCTGAAAATTCTATAGCATCACACCCTCAATTAAGAAAGGGAAGGAACAGATCCAGCATGCCAACATATGGGAGCTTGAGAGGCCAAAGAGATGGTAGTAGCGGAGGAAAAGGACACGAACATCAGGCGGGCGAGCCGGCAGACCTACGAGGCGAGTGGGCCCCGGCAACCCCAGAGTAGGACGCCATTTGGCCAGTCATGTATGCGCTGGCCCAAAAACAGCTATCCAGCCTAATCCCACTTTCCAGCTCTTGGTCCCGTAACACTATTGGTAAGGGTACTTCAAGTACGTATGCAAGTATTTTTAAATGCAATGACAGTTTCAGTCTCTAGCACTCTTTCAGGAGGTGGGTTCCAGGCCTTCCATTACCCTCTGGGTGAAAAGGAATTCTCCTCTACTACTCTATAATCTTTTTACCAATTACTTTAAATAAATTCCCCCTGGCTACTTATGCACTGCTGAGAGAAATAAGTCCTTCTGATCTGCTCTATCAGGCCCCTCATAATTTTATCCATCTTATAAATCTCCCCTCAGTCTCCCTTGCTTTGAAGAAAACAACCGCAGCCTATCCAATCTTTCTTCATAACTACAATTCTCTCGTCCTGACAACAGCCTCGTAAATCTCCTTTACACCTTCTCGAGTGTGACCACTCCTTCCTATACTGTGATGACTAGAACTGGACACAGTATTCTTGCTGAGCAGCCTAATTCATATTTTATACAGTTCTGGCATAATCTGCATGCATATTCAATGCCTCAGCTAATAAAATAAAGTATCCCACATGTTTTCTTAATGGCCTTATCGAATTGTCCTGCTACCTTGAATCTGTAGACATGTAAACCAAGGTTCCACTGTTCCTCTACCCGTCTCAGTGTACTGTGTATTCCCTTGCCTTGTTTTCCTTCCCCATATTCATTAGCTCACACTTTTCCAGATTAAAGCCAATTTGCCATTTATATGTCCATTGCCCAGTCTATTGATATTGTCCTCCAGTCTACAGCTTTCTTCCTCACCATCAACCACATGGCCATTCTTTGTAACACCTGCAAACTTCTCAATCATGCCCTGTTAATGTATTGCTAGTGGTATGGAGTTTAAAAACAGAGAGATTATGTTGCAGATGTCTAGGGTGCTGGTGAGGCCACACCTGGAGTACTGTGTACAGTTTTAGTCTCCTTCAGAAAGGATGTACTGGCACTGGAGGGGGTGCAGAGGAGATTCACGAGGTTGATTCTGGAGTTGAGAGGATTGGCTTATGAGGAGAGACTGAATAGACAGGAACTATACTCATTGGAATTTAGAAGAATGAGGGGGAATCTTATGGAAACATAAAATTATGAAGGGAATAGATGGGATAGAAACAGGGAGGTTGTTTCCACTGGTGGATGAAACTAGAACTAGGGGACATCGCCTGAAAATAAGGACGAGCAGATTTAGGACTGAGTGAGGAGGAACTTCTTCACCCAAAGGGTTGTGAATCTGTGGAATTCCCTGCCCAGTGAAGTAGTTGAGGCTACCTCGTTGAATGTTTTTACGGCAAAAATAGTTAGATTTTTGAACAATAAAAAAATTAAGGGTTATGGTGAACAGGTGGGTAAGTGGAGCTGGGTCCACAAGAAGATCAGTCATGATCTTACTGATTGGCAGAGCAGGCTCCTAGTTCTTATGTTTTTATGTTAAGTCTCAGTTATTGATATATACCACAAAAAGCAAAGGGCCCTGTACTGAACCCGACAGAATCCCACTGAAAACAGTTTCCATTGACAAAAACACCCATCGACTTTTACTTTCTGACATTTTTGGATCCAACTTGACATGTTACTTGAACCCCAGGGCTTTTGCCTTTTGGGCTTGCCTGTCATGTGAGACCTTGCTGAAATCCATGTCATCTATATCAAATATGCTACACTCATCGATTTTCTTTGTTACCTCAAGGAATCACTCCTGTTCCGCTCGGCCCACGAGAGTAGTGCTGTAAAGGCACGTACCATATTCTGAAACTGTCCTTGTCTCCTTCCAACTGTTGTATTTCCCGAACATCTGGCTGGCCTCTCTGTTAAACCTGCAAAGCAGGTTAAACCAGAGGCTGCCAACCACTTTAACATATTTAAATCACAAATTAGTTGCCAGCCCATGTCCCCAGAAGTGGACAGGTTGGGGTTGGATTTTTAAAATGTTAACATCTAAGCTGACCCTAAACCACTTTAAAATTGACCAATTTTGTAGCCGCTCTAGTTTCTATTCTTTAGCATAACAGGTATGGCTGCTTGTTATTTTCTACCATCTTATGAGGATTATCTAAACCTGTATACACTAGAAGAAACAACAGAGATTCTGACATTAAAGTAATTCATCTTCTATTTTTACTGTCCTGCAGGTTGACCCACTGGCGAAGCCTTGTAAAAATGTAGTTCTGTATCAGACTATGATGGCACTGATGAAGACACAGGCTGTGTTAGTGCAAACTGTCAGAGATTCAGAGCATGAGGTAGCATCTGAGCCAACAATCTTAATTTGTAAAGAACAAGGCATACATTTATTATGTGTAATATCAAAGGTTCAATTGTAAAATGATTCAAAGTCTCTCGGACCTCTGGACACCCATTTTAAATTGCAGGATACATCAATCAACGATATCCAGTATAGGATGAGCAGGGTTTCCCTCATTTAATATTCAGAAAACTTAAACCCTTGACTTAAGTCCCTGCCAAAAAATTCCATTCCCTGACCAGTGACTCCATTCCTCTCTGTGGCTTGTGTCTGGGGTTGAATCTGATTGTTTGCAGCCTAAGTATCCGACACTGCAGTAGTGGCTGCATTTCAGATGCACTTTGTTGGTTGTAAACCACCTTAAAATCCTGAAGTCATGAAAGACACTAATATAAATACAACTCTTTCTTTCTTATTGTGTTTGAGTCTGACGTGAATGTTCTGTCCATGACCAAGATTACCTCCCAGTGCCTCCATAAAATCACCCATCTCTGCCACTTCCTCAGCCTATTGGCTGATGAAGCTCAGATCTATGCCTTTGTTACCTCCAGACTTGATAATTCAACAAATCAAGGGTAGAACTGAGACAGGAGAGTAAAATAGTAATATGGGAAATTAGGTCAGAAAATAGCAGGTTTACTCGGGGGAGGTATACAGTGAGTGCGGAGATGCCTTAAAGGTTTGGAACCATCAGAGGAGGTATTTTGGTGTGTGGGGTATGTCGGTGCTGGCTCCTATGTGCAGGAATCACCGGTTTGCCCCGACAGGGATGGATGCGACATATAGGTGGTGGCATAGGGATTGGGTAAGGGACTTATTCATTGAAGAAAGGTTAGCAAGTTTGGGGGAGGGGGAGTTGCAGGAGAAATATGAATTGGGGGGGGGGGGGGGGGGGGGGTGTCTCAGAGGCGGATGACTGGCTTCTTTGCAGAGTTAAAGGATAAGTGCGAGAGATGTGGAGGGGGGCTGGCAAATCATGTCCACATGTTTAGGTCATATCCGCGATTGGTGGGGTTCTGGCGCACGATATTTGAAACTCTATCGAAAATTGTGGGGGTGGTAATGTCGCCGGGTGGTGATCTTTGGACTGTCGGAACTGCGGGAGCTGTTGGATGGGATGGGACTGACATAGTGGCTTTTGCCACGCTGATCGCCCATCGATGGATTCTGCTGGAGTGGAGGTCGGTGGAGCCACCAAGGGTGTCGGTGTGGTTGGGGGATGTTGCAGAATTCCTCAAACTGCATAAGATTAAATTTGCCCTTTGAGGCTTGGAGGGAGGGTTTTGGGCGCGATGGAGGCTGTTCATGTCTCTGTTTAGGACCTGTTCGTTGCCAGCAGTTGGGGGAAGGGAGAGGAGGGGGGAATTAAGGGGAGAAAATGTCAAATTCTTGGGATTGTTATGTTTTTAATTGATTGTGTGTATATTTATGTTGCCTGGCTTGAATAAAAGTATATATATTTAAACTAATTACCTCAAAGTAAAGGTATCTGCAATCATTAAACAACTGAATTTTATATCCAGTTTGAACAGGAGAGGAATGCAGTATTTTAAACTTAAATAATTTGGCAGGATGGTTAATAGTATGGAAGAAGGTCTTAGATCGCAGAAAGATTCTCTGTTGGCTGTCGCCAAAATTGGGAAATGTGATTGGGTGGAGAATTGGTTCGGATGCTGAAATCGCGGCGGGTGCCAATTTCATGCCAAATCGCAATTCTCCATTGCCTCGACAGCGGCGTCACTGCGTTCCGGAATGTACATACAGTAAACACCGTTGACAGATTATTAGTGGGCCTTACCCGGTACTCTCTGGGGCCTCTATGATTTTCCGCCTCTAATGGGCCGAATTCCCAACGCGAGATTCACTTGTGCTTTTAAACATCGTGAAACAAGCATCGTGACTGACGAGGGAGAGAGAGAGGAGGTAGGACACGGAGAGGCACGACAGTGGGCTGCCGGGCCAGACACTGGCTGGGGTGGGGAGGGCCCTGCCCGAGCCGGGGAGCAGGGGGGGTGTGACGGGGAACGGCAGAGTCAAGGCAGCCATCTTGCTGCGCACCCCACTGACTACTCACCTTGGCCCCTGGTTCTGCAGACTGACGCCAACCCTATGAGTGCCCCCTCCCCACCACCCAGTGCTCCTGACCCCACCCTCGACCCCACCACCCCCGCACCTCACCCTCCACCAAAACCACCCCCCCACCACCCAACCGGTCGCCACCCGCCAGTGGGACATCAGGCTGCCGACCTAGGGCAATGCCCACTATATCCCCTATGTGGGCATCTGGCAGGGGCCACGGACCATACTGCTGGCAAGGGCTAGCCAAAGTTACCCCTAGCAGCAGGGCGCCAGGGCCAGAGTCCCCATGGTGCCAGACACCGACGGAGGCAGGGGTGCAGGGATGGGGTGGGGACATGCGGGGCAGAGCCTGCAGTGCCAACCAGGGCCACCATGTAGCCCGGTGGACCTGGTTTGGCCCGAGGGGTATGCACCATGCTAACATATCGGCCTTTCATACCCTGCAGACAATGGATATTGGAGTTCAATCAGCAATGGTGGCCTTCCTGCTAATCACCGCAGACCTGGGGGATGCCCTGCAGTTGTACAAGCTGGAGCTGCTCGAGGAGGAGAATCATGCAGCAGCGGAGCGTGCAGCAGTGAAGCCTGCCCCAGAGGAATAGTAGGCAGCCGTCCAGGATGGAGAGCCAGCCGCCCAACAGTATGACGAGGAAGAGGTGGAAAGGAGGCGCCGCTCGAGGCCTCGTGTGTACCGGCAGTGCGTTATTCGAGGACCTGAAAGAACGGACATGCTGGCGAAGACTCCAGCTGGGCAAGGAGACACTGCAGCATATCTGCCAGATCATAGCGCATCTGGCACCACGGGGGAATGGGGGAGGACAACTGCACCCGATGACTGTCAAGGTGATGGTTGCCCTGAACCTTTACGCCACGTGGTCCGTCTCGGTGGCGAGTGGGGATCTCTCCAGGATCTCACAGAGCTCGGTGCACATGTGCATTTGCGGTGCCAGGGAGGCTCTATATGCCAAGCCGGCTGAATACATCTATTTCAGTATGAACCAAGGCCACCAGGATGTTCGCTGCCATCGATGGGAAGCCTCGGGTCCAGGGGGTGACCGACGGGATGCATGTCCCTCAACGAGTACCTGCAGATGACAGACCGCTCTACACAAACCGAAAGGGGTTCCACTCGATGAACGTCCAGCTGATATGTGACCATCAAATGCGCATCATGCCCGATGCACAATGCCTTCATCCTGACACACTTGACGATTCCTGACATGTTTGAGATGCCCCCACACACCCCCGGCTGGAGGGGTTGGCTCCTGGGTGACATGGGTTATCCACTGTGGTCATGGCTGATGACACCTATCCGGAAGTCAGACTGACACGGAGACTCGCAACAATAATGCCCATGCTGTGACCAGGGGTGTGATCGAGCAGTGTTTCGGCCTCCTGAAGATGTGGTTCAGGTCCTCGCATCGTGGCGGCCCGCTGTGTCCTCCACAACATCGCTGCGAGGGCCAAAGTGCTGGAGGAGGAGGGCGCCAGGCCACCCACGTCTGCCCATTATCTCCCTTCCTCCTCCGGCCAGACCAGACCAGCCCACCCCTCACACCCATCTGACTGATACAGTTTGTAACAGTGGTAACAGGTATTTAATGTGATCAAATATTTACAGATATGTACCCTAGCCCCTAGAACTAAACTGTGCCCTGCACCCGTGCCAACTTATCTGGCGTTTAACTTTCTGGCTTTACGGGCCTTAACGCCAAGTTTAGGTGGATCCCCTCTTTCTCCCTCCGTGTGCCCAGTGGCTCCCGGGCTACTCCATGGGACAGGGTGGGAGCAGAGGTATTCCCTGAGGCTCCCCCGCCACCTAGCGCTGCCACTCCTGGGCCCGCTCTGGTCTAGACCAGGATCTGCATGTTCGTGGCCATGGTGCACAGGTAGTGGACCATCATTGTCTGGGACTGCACCACATCACCCATTGACTGTGCCACCACCTTCTGGGACTGTGTCACATCGGCCAGTGACTGCGCAATCCTCCTCTGGGACTGGGCCACCTCCCTCAGTGTTAGTGCCACGTCGGCCAGCACCTGGGCAATGCCAAGAAGCGACGGTGCAGGACCTGGAGAAAATGGCCTCCGACCAGAGTGAGCGGATCGCCTTGCTTGAGGCTGAGATGGCAAGGCTGATACCAACCCACAGGGCACTCAAGGGGTAAGTTGATGATCAGGAGAACAGGTCTCACCGCCAGAACCTGAGGATTGTTGGACCACCTGAGTTAACAGAGGGCAGAAAGCCGACGGCGTATGTTGTGGGGATGCTCGGAAAGCAGGCCAGAGGGGAAGGCTACGCCAAACCCCCAGAGATAGACCGGGCCCAGAGGTCGCTCCGGCAAAGGCCCAAATCAGGAGAACCACTGCGGGCGATAATAGCGAAACTACATAAATTTCAGGACAAAGAGCAAGTGCTGAACTGGGCAAAGAGTACGCGGTCGTGTAGATGGGAGGGACATATAAACCGCATCTACCAGGGCATTGGAGCCGACTTGGTCAAGTGCAGGGCAGAGTTTAATGGGGCCAAAGTAACTTTATTTAAAAACAAGGTGCGGTTTGGCATGTTGTACCGGCGTGACTGGGTAACCTCTAACAACGAATAACATTATTTAACACGCCAGAGGAAGCAAATGAATTCATCTGGAAAACGGGCTGAAGACAGTAATAATGGACAATTAAGAACTCAAACAAAACTTTTATTTCTGTTCTGAATGCCTACAGAATCTTGGGGAAGGGGGTGCCGAGAAGGCAGACGTACACTAAAATGAGAAGGGAGGGGGGAGGACAAAACGGGCTGAGAACAAAAAGAGCTGCTACTTTGGGGGAGCCACCACGCTGACTAGTATGCCAATATGCGGGAGTATAAAGGGGAAGGAAGCCCCCATCAGAATAGTCACCTGGATCGTTTGGGGACTTAACGGGCAAGTGAAAAGATCCAAAGTCTTTGCTCAACTAGAAATACCTGAGGGCCGACATAGTCTACCTTCAAGAGACACCTGAGGGAGAAGTATCGACTGAGGGTAAGGAAAAGCTGGATACAACAGATGTAACGAGCGTGATTCAGTATGAGGGCAAGGGGGGGTGGCCATACTGTTGAGCAAAAGGACAACCATCACAGTGACATTCACAGTGATGGACCCGGGGGACGGAACGTAATGGCTAGTGGTGCCCTGGAAGGGGCACCGGTGGTGCTTGTAAATATATTAGCCCCTAGCTGGAATGACGCGGAGTTCTTTAGAAAAATCATGGCGGAGATTCCCGACCTAGACTCTCACCAACTCATCCGGGTCCAGACGGATTCCTGGTGAGACTTGTATAAAAACGTTACATCAGTACTGGCCCTGCATATGAGGGAGATGTTCAATGACTCGCTGTTAAGAGGGCCCCTGCCGCCCAGGCTGGCACAGGCCTCAATATCACTGATCCCTAAAAAAGACAAAGGCGGTGTGCGGTTAAAACAGACCCATCTCACTCTTGAACACTGATGCCAAAGTCCAGGCAAAGGCCCTGGCGAGGCGACTGGAGAGTTGCATCATGCCGGAGGTAGTCGTGGAAGATCAGATGGGCTTTGTCCATGGCAGACAGCTAACAGTGAACATTTGACACCTGCTGAACGTGATTATGACCCCATCCGGAGAGGGGATACCAGAAGTGATCATTTCCAGAGACGCAGAGAAATCCATCGACAAAGTGAAATGGAGGTACCTCATGAAGGTACTGGAATGGTTTGGGTTTGGACAGGTTTCACCTCATGGGTGTATAGCGCTCCCATGGCAAGCATATGGACAAGCAACACCAGCTCTGAATATATCCGACTGCATAGAGACACGGCAGAGGGATGCCCCTTATCCTCGCTACAATTTTCCCAGGGAATCGAACTACTCAGATCTCAGGTGGTGGAGAGACATCCAGAGAGGAAACAGGGAGCATGGGGCGGGATTCTCCACTCCCACTGAAGTTAAAAACTCACCACTATTCTTAGAATTCCCCCTATACCAAAAAAAGGGTCGATATTCTAAATGGTGATCAGGAATTCTCACTCCCCGACTCCGATGCAAGCTTCAGTGGGTGCTATTCAGGTCAAACTATATTTTCAAGTTATCCCCCGGTATAACCCATACCTTCACCGAAGAATTTTACCTACTTACCCCTCAGTAGCATTGATATCTTGGGTCCTGCGTTGCTAAGTAAGTAAAGTAGGCTAATAACCACTGTTTCAGGTTAAAATTTTAAAGTTATTTTATTATTATATATTTTCTTTTAAAAGCTGCAATTACTGTCTTTACAGGAAGGTAAAAAGATCTTGCTTCTGATCCTTCTGGTTGGTTGAAGGGACCTTCATGCCAAACTTGACAATCAATCTTTTTAAAATCTGGTCTTCTTTAGATGTATTCACTGATGAGCTCGGTTGCTGTGTCCTATCTTCCCCATGTACCGAGCTATGAGAGCTGGCTCTGCCGGCTGTCTCCTTTCTTCGGGTTTTTATATAATTCTCAGTTATCTAGTTTTTATGATCTTATTGCTAAGTAACTCTTGATTCTCTTTGATTGTAAAAAGTATCTTTGGTCTAAACATTCATTTTGACATAACCTCATCTCATAGATCTGATTACATTGTGTCCTTTGTGGTGTTCAAAATGCTTTGGTTTCAAGAGGTGTTACTTTTAATTCCTGTCATTTCTACAGTTTTATTTTCCAATTGTGTCCTCAGCTCAATTTTGACTTTGATTTTGGCTTTGAATTATGTTTCTCGAAGACTGATAGCCTCCAGTTTTCTTTAATTTTCCTGGTATTAGCAAATTTTCACACCTAGAATCTCATCCTTTCTTTTCCAGTTCCTTACTAAGATAGTTACATTCAATGAAGGTGTGAGCCATTGTCTTTGGCTTCATTCAAAATCCTGAACGTCATTCTCCGACCCCCCGCCGGGTCGGAGAATGGCCGTAGGCCGCCGTGAATCCCGCCCCCGCCGAAGTCTCCGGTACCGGAGATTGGGCGGGGGCGGGAATCGGGCCGCGCCGGTTGGCGGGACCCCCCGCTGGATTCTCCGGCCCGCCCAGAAATTGCCTGGTCCCGCCGGCGTAAATCAAACCTGGTATTTACCGGCGGGACCAGGCGGCGTGGGTGGGTTCCGGGGTCCTGGGGGGGGCGCGGGGCGATCTGACCCCGGGGGGTTCCCCCACGGTGGCCTGGCCCGCGATCGGGGCCCACCGATCCGTGGGCGGGCCTGTGGCGCGGGGGCACTCTTTCTCTTCCGCCTCCGCTACGGCCTCCACCATGACGGAGGCGGAAGAGACTCTCCCACTGTGCATGCGCGGGAAACTGACAGCGGCCGCTGACGCTCCCGCGCATGCGCCGGGAAACTGTCAGCTGACGCTTCCGCGCATGCGCCGCATTTCCGTGCCAGCTGGTGGGGCAACAAACGCCATTTCCGCCAGCTGGCGGGGCGGAAATCCCTCCGGCGCATGCGTGGTTGCCGTCCGAAATGCGGCGCCGGCCGCGTCATCTATGCGGCGCCGCTTTTACGCGGGCGACAAGGCCTGGCGTGGGTAGATGACGCGGCCCCGATACTGGCCCATTGTCAGGGCCTGAATCGGTCGGGATCGGGGCCGTTCCACGCCGTCGTGAACCTCGACGGCGTTCACGACGGCGCGGCCACTTTGGCGTGGTGTAATTGAAAATATGGACAAATGTGTCATTTGAAACATGGAAGTCTGGCAATATCTGGGGCGAAATTCTCCCCCAACGGCACGATGTCCGCCGACTGGCGCCAAACACGGCGCCAATCAGACGGGCATCGCGCCGGCCCAAAGGTGTGGAATGCTCCGCATCTTTGGCGGCCTAGCCCCAACATTGAGGGGCTAGGCCGACGCCGGAGGGATTTCCGCCCCGCCAGCTGGCGGAAATGGCGTTTGTTGCCCCGCCAGCTGGCGCGGAAATGCGGCGCATGCGCGGAAGTGTCAGCGGCCGCTGTCAGTTTCCCGCGCCTGCGCAGTGGGGAGAGTCTCTTCCGCCTCCGTCATGGTGGAGGCCGTAGCGGAGGCGGAAGGGAAAGAGTGCCCCCACGCCACAGGCCCGCCCACGGATCGGTGGGCCCCGATCGCGGGCCAGGCCACCGTGGGGGCACCCCCCGGGGTCAGATCGCCCCGCGCCCCCCCCCCAGGACCCCGGAACCCGCCCACGCCGCCTGGTCCCGCCGGTAAATACCAGGTTTGATTTACGCCGGCGGGACCAGGCAATTTCTGGGCGGGACTTCGGCCCATCCGGGCCGGAGAATCCAGCGGGGGGTCCCGCCAACCGGCGCGGCCCGATTCCCGCCCCCGCCCAATCTCCGGTAGGAGACTTCGGCGGGGGCGGGATTCACGGCGGCCTACGGCCATTCTCCGACCCGGCGGGGGGTCGGAGAATGACGTTCAGGATTTTGAATGAAGCCAAAGACAATGGCTCACACCTTCATTGAATGTAACTATCTTAGTAAGGAACTGGAAAAGAAAGGATGAGATTCTAGGTGTGAAAATTTGCTAATACCAGGAAAATTAAAGAAAACTGGAGGCTATCAGTCTTCGAGAAACATAATTCAAAGCCAAAATCAAAGTCAAAATTGAGCTGAGGACACAATTGGAAAATAAAACTGTAGAAATGACAGGAATTAAAAGTAACACCTCTTGAAACCAAAGCATTTTGAACACCACAAAGGACACAATGTAATCAGATCTATGAGATGAGGTTATGTCAAAATGAATGTTTAGACCAAAGATACTTTTTACAATCAAAGAGAATCAAGAGTTACTTAGCAATAAGATCATAAAAACTAGATAACTGAGAATTATATAAAAACCCGAAGAAAGGAGACAGCCGGCAGAGTCAGCTCTCATAGCTCGGTACATGGGGAAGATAGGACACAGCAACCGAGCTCATCAGTGAATACATCTAAAGAAGACCAGGGGCGTCATTCTCCGACCCCCCGCCGGGTCGGAGAATGGCCGTTGGCCGCCGTGAATCCCGCCCCCGCCCCCGCCGAAGTCTCCGAAGGGAGAAAAGTCGGCGGGGCGTTAATGGCGCCGCTGCCGCGGAGAATGTCACGGGTCTGCGCAAGGCAGCCGATTTTCGGCCTGCCGATATTCTCCCTTCCGGATGGGCCGAAGTCCCGTCGACGTGATGACCGTTCACGTCGACGTCAATCAAACCTCCTTTTCATCGGCGTGACCCGGTGCTCCAGGCTCACGCCGACCAGCGAGGAGGTGAGTGACGGCCTGGGGGGTTGGCTCTGGGCAGGAAATGGCGTGGCCGCAGACTGATTGCCTGAGGAGAGGTGTGTCTCGGCTTGTGTGTGTGTGCGGCGGGGGGGGGGGGGTTAGAGTAGGCTGGGCTCCGGGGGAGTGCCGGGAGGGGGTCCGTGCCGGGGTGGAGGTTGGGGGTTGTGGAGGGGGTCCGTGCCGGGGTGGAGGTTGGGGGGGGGGTCCGTGCTGGGGTGGAGGTTGGGGGTTGGGGAGGGGGTCCGTGCCGGGGTGGGGGTTGGGGAGGGGGTCCGTGCCGGGGTGGAGGTTGGGGAGGGGGTCCGTGCCGGGGTGGAGGTTGGGGAGGGGGTCCGTGCTGGGGTGGAGGTTGGGGGTTGGGGAGGGGGTCCGTGCCGGGGTGGAGGTTGGGAGTTGGGGAGGGGGTCCGTGCCGGGGTGGAGGTTGGGGGTTGTGGAGGGGGTCCGTGCCGGGGTGGAGGTTGGGGGGGGGTCCGTGCTGGGGTGGAGGTTGGGGCGGGGGGGGGTCCGTGCCGGGGTGGGTGATGGGAGGGCAAATGAGTTGGTCCACCTGGCCAGGTGCCAGCCTCCAACAGTTGGACCCATGCGGTCCATGCCACCTGGCTGGGGGGAGGAGGGGATATGGGCAATGATGACATGTCGTCGTTCCCCTCCCCCCCACCAGGTCGTCATGTTTTCAGATCATCCAGCGATGTTGGCCGCCGTGGTGGCAGCCGCTCATGTCTATGTTGCCCTGGATGAGGAGGAGGAGGAGGAGGAGCGTGCCAGAGAGGCGGCGCAGGCTGCCGCAGAGGGGCAGGCGGCAGCCGCCCAGGCTGGAGGGACACCTGACCGACAGGACGAGGAGGGGGAGGAGGACGTCGCGGCCCCACGGCAACGGAGGCACCCGAGGGCGCCCCGTGTGTACCGGCCCCGGCAGTCATACCAGGACCTCACGGACCGGGAATGCAGGAGGAGACTCCGGATGAGCCGGGAAACCGTGGCACACATCTGCCACCTGCTGGCAAACCTGTCACCGCGTGGCACTGGCGGGGGACACCCTCTCCCCGTGTCCGTCAAGGTTACGGTGGCCCTGAACTTTTATGCAACGGGGTCATTCCAGGCACCGAGTGGGGACCTGTCCGGCATATCGCAGACATCGGTGCATCGGTGCATCCGGGCAGTGACAGATGCCCTTTATGCCATGGCGCACCGCTACATCCGCTTCCCCGTGGACCGGGCCAGCCAAGATGCCCGGGCCGTGGGCTTCTCTGCCATTGCCGGGTTCCCCATGGTCCAGGGTGCGATCGATGGGATGCACGTCGCCGTGCGGCCACCTGCAGATAACAGGGCCGTGTTCACTAATAGGAAGGGGACCTATTCGATGAACGTACAGGTGGTCTGCGACCACCGCATGATGATCCTGCACGTCTGCGCCCGTTACCCAGGCAGTGTACACGACTCATTCGTGTTGTCGCGGTCATCCATCCCCGGCATGTACGAGGGACGCCATCCCCGGCTGAGGGGCTGGTTGCTGGGCGACAGGGGCTACCCATTGCGATCGTGGCTGATGACGCCTATACGGAGGCCACGCAATGAGCCGGAGAACCGCTACAATGATGCCCATGTAGCGACAAGGGGAGTGATCGAGAGGTGCTTTGGCGTGCTGAAGATGCGTTTCAGGTGCCTGGACCTCTCTGGGGGCGCCCTCCAGTATCGGTCAGATAGGGTCGGCCGCATCATTGTGGTGTGCTGCGTCCTGCACAACATAGCCCAGCAGAGGGGCGATGTGCCGCAGGCAGAGGAGGGCGGAGTGGAGGAGCAGCAGGAAGAGGCCCAGTCCTCCCCAGATGAGGGGGATGGGGGCAATGGTCAGGGCAGACGGGGTAGACACAGACGGGTGGCTGTCCACCGTTATCGGCTGGCCCAGCGGGCACGGGACAGACTGATAGACGCCCGCTTCACTGACTAGATGGGCGTGGGAATCGGGTAGTATGGCCACAGACCGCACACCATGACAACAGCCGACCACCCACACCCCCCACCCATCCATCCACCCAGCACCATCACCCCCCTCCCCAACCCCACACACCCCACCCGCATGCACACCACCCCCCCACTCCCAATTGCCGATCCACCGGCGGCACAACGGGCCGGGCTCACCCAGTTGCGGTTGGACGCGTGTCTATCGCAGGCCATGGAGAATGATGACAGCCCGCCTCCGATGAGCTCCTGGCTCTACATTGTTGGACTATGTCTGACCCATGGCCACAGTACCACCATCCACCCGGACCATCCCTGCATGCGGCTGTGACACTGCAGCGCACGGTCCCGTCCTCTGCCCGGGGGATGTTGATGGCGGCCCAGGGGGAAGGGGGCAGACTCACCTGGGGCTGAGGTAAGACCACCCCTCACACACACACTTGCGCTCAACGTACATGACACCCCCGCACACTTTGCACAGAGCACAAAGGCAGCTTCGGTAGGTGTAACATTGACTTTAATAACCAAAGGAGTTCATGCACGTGCCCTAGCGCCTAAAACTCATCTGTGCCCTGCACCCGTGCCAACTTACTCAGTGTCTAATTGTTTGGCCTTACGGGCCCTTTGACTACGTCTACGTGGTTCCCCAGACGGTACAGCAGAACTGGAGGTGGACTCCTGTGATTCCTGCCCTCTGACACTGGATCCCTTTGGCGGCCGTTTCCTGGGGCGTCCTGGCCTAGATGGGCCAGGCTGCGGCCCGGGCGACTGGGATGGCGAGCTGCCAGCCTGTCCTGCCCGTTGCCCACCCGATGCACCTGGGACGGAAGGGGGGGAGTCCGAGGTGTCGCGGTGTACCGGGACCTCCCCTACAGAGGGAGCCGGGACGGACCACACCACCTCCTCCTCCCTCGGGGTGCCCGATGGCCCCCAGGCCTCTACATGGGTGGGGGATGCGAACGGACTGGCCATCCGACGCGCCCCCGACATCTGGCGCTGCCAGTCCTGGAGGCCCGTGCTGGTATCGACAGGGGTCTGCAGGTTTGCAGCCATGGAGCCCAGGGGGTTGTCGAACCCTGTCTGCGACAGTGCGACGCCAGCTCGCACATGGCCACTGGCGCCGATGCCCTCAGCGATGGCCTGCTGAGACTGGGCCATGGCCTGCAGAGACTGGGCCATGGCCTGCAGAGACTGGGCTATGGCCTGCTGAGACTGGGCCATGGCCTGCTGAGACTGGGCTATGGCGTTGAGCGCCTCTGCCATCTGGCGCTGGCACTGGCTCATGGCCTCCTGTGAGAGGGCAGCCATTTCCTGGGCCACAGACGCCGCCTGCACGGAAGGCCCCAGGCCTCGCAAACCGTTCCCCATGTCTGACACCGTCGCACCCATTGCCTCCACCGCGGACGCCACCCGTGCGGTGTCAGCCTGGGTGGCACGCATGACCGGGACCACTCCCAGCTCCTGGATGCGGGTGGACTCCTCCACCTGCGACCGCAGCCGCCGCAAGCCACCCGTCACCCTATTCGCTCGTCTCCGTGTCGGTGGTTGCATCGGATCTATGTGTGGGTGTGGTAACTGCAGGAACCCGGGATCCATCTGGGCGGCAGATGTTCGCTTGGCCTGGGCTGCCCTCCGACCGCCCGGTCCCTCTGCTGCTCCTACCTCCACCTGCTGTACCGGGACGGCTGTGTTGTGCGCACCAGTGAGTGTACCAGACGCCTCATCACTAAAGTGCCCAACCGTGGTGAGTGTTTCTGCGATGGTGGAGGGTGTTGGTGACAGCAGTGGCGTTGTGTCGTGCTCTTCGTCCCACTCTGAGTCCATGGCACTTTGGGGTGGGGGTTCGTCTCCACCCATCCACTCTGAGTCACTGTCCGGTATTTCGTCTTCCCGGGTAGGGGTGTCCCGGGTAGTGCTGTCGGGCCCGGGTAGTGCTGTCCCGGGTAGGGGTGTCCTGGGTAGTGGTGTCCCGGGTAGGGGTGTCCTGGATAGTGGTGTCCTGGGTAGTGGTGTCCTGGCTCGGATGTAACGGGGGCCTGTGGCTGCCCCCCTCATCGCTGGGTGGTCGCTCCCGCACGTGACGGGGGTGTCGTCTCCCTGTTGCTCCAGGTCTCTCCGTCTCCCATGGTCTCCGAGGGGCATCCTGCGGGCGTCGCATGCTGGAGGGTTCGGGTCTCTCCGTCTCCCGTGGTCTCCGAGGGGCATCCTGCGGGCGTCGCATGCCGGAGAGTGCGGGTCTCTCCGTCTCCCGTGGTCTCCGAGGGGCATCCTGCGGGCGTCGCATGCTGGAGGGTTCGGGTCTCTCCGTCTCCCGTGGTCTCCGAGGGGCATCCTGCGGGCGGTCTGCATCTGCGGGGATGGGTGCCTGGACGTTTGGTCCTGCGATACACAATGAAGCATGCATGGTTAGACATCAGGCAGTGATCAGGTGATACGGGAGAGGGGGATATAGGGGAGGGGGGATATGGGGACGGGCTGTTGGTGGCTCACTTGCTCGTGGGGCCCCGACCTCTGCATCAGCAACCTCCCGGTCGTCAGGTCCGCCAGCCAGTTCCAGGGCCCTTTCCTCGTGTACGGTCAGTGGCCTCTCATCAGCGGGCCCTCCTCCAGTCCTCACATGCTCCCTATTGTTGTGTGCGCGCTTCTCCTGGGGGGGGGGGGGGGTGGTGGCAGGGGTAAAAGGCAACAGTGTTAGGCAGGTATATGAATGCACGCCATCGGTTGCGCGTGCATTGCAGAGGTTAAGGTTAGGGCTGGATTCACTTGGGGATATGGGGGAGGGGGGATATGGGGGATATGGGGGAGGGGGGATATGGGGGATATGGGGGAGGGGGGATATGGGGGAGGGGGGCATATGGGGAATATGGGGGAGGGGGGATATGGGGGATATGGGGGAGGGGGGATATGGGGGATATGGGGGAGGGGGTGATATGGGGGAGGGGGGATATGGGGGAGGGGGGATATGGGGGAGGGGGATATGGGGGAGGGGGGATATGGGGGATATGGGGGAGGGGGGATATGGGGGAGGGGGGATATGGGGGATATGGGGGAGGGGGGATATGGGGGATATGGGGGAGGGGGGATATGGGGGAGGGGGGATATGGGGAATATGGGGGAGGGGGGATATGGGGGAGGGGGGGATATGGGGGAGGGGGGGATTTGGGGGAGAGGGGATATGGGGGATATGGGGGAGGGGGGGATATGGGGAATATGGGGGAGGGGGGATATGGGGGAGGGGGGGTTATGGGGGAGGGGGGATATGGGGGAGGGGGGATATGGGGGAGGGGGGGATATGGGGGAGGGGGGATATGGGGGATATGGGGGAGGGGGATATGGGGAGGGGGGATATGGGGGAGGGGGGATATGGGGGATATGGGGGAGGGGGATATGGGAAGGGAGGATATGGGGAGGGGGGATATGGGGGATATGGGGGAGGGGGGATATGGGGGAGGGGGGATATGGGGGAGGGGGGATATGGGGGAGGGGGATATGGGGAATATGGGGGAGGGGGGATATGGGGGAGGGGGGATATGGGGGAGGGGGGATATGGGGGAGGGGGGGATATGGGGGAGGGGGGATATGGGGGAGGGGGGATATGGGGGAGGGGGGAGGGGGGATTGGGGGAGAGGGGATATGGGGGATATGGGGGAGGGGGGATATGGGGGAGGGGGGATTTGGGGGATATGGGGGAGGGGGGATATGGGGGAGGGGGGGATATGGGGGATATGGGGGAGGGGGGGATATGGGGGAGGGGGGATATGGGGGAGGGGGGGGATATGGGGGAGGGGGGGATTTGGGGGAGAGGGGATATGGGGGAGGGGGGATATGGGGAGGGGGGATATGGGGAATATGGGGAGGGGGGATATGGGGGAGGGGGGGGATATGGGGGAGGGGGGATATGGGGGAGGGGGGATTTGGGGGAGAGGGGATATGGGGGATATGGGGGAGGGGGGATATGGGGGAGGGGGGATATGGGGGATATGGGGGAGGGGGGGATATGGGGGAGGGGGGATATGGGGGATATGGGGGAGGGGGGATATGGGGGAGGGGGGATATGGGGGAGGGGGGGATATGGGAGAAGGGGGGGATTTGGGGGAGAGGGGATATGGGGGATATGGGGGAGGCTCACCCTGCCTGCTCTGACGAGGTCGTTCACCTTCTTGTGGCACTGGGTGCCTGTCCGTGGTGTCAGGGCCACAGCGGTGACGCCCTCTGCCACCTCCCTCCACAGACGCCGGCTGTGGCGTGGGGCAACTCTGCGGCCGTGCCCGGGATACAGGGCGTCCCTCCTCTGCTCCACCGCATCGAGGAGCGCCTCCACATCGCGTGACTCGAATCTCGGGGCTGAGCGACGGCCAGCCATCAAGTCGGGTGTTGCGGTCGGCTGTTCCGGTCGGGTGGGGGGGAGCTGCGCGGCCTTATGAGCCGTCACGCCGTGCAGCGCGTATGACGCTGCACGGCGTGAACCACTGCGCAAGCGCGGATCCCGTTACGTCGCTGCTAGCCCATTTCGGGCCGCAGACTATCGGCCCATTTTTATGACGTGACGCAAGTGGGATTTGCGCCGTTTTTTGCGCCGATCGGCGGAGTTTCCGCCGATAACGGAGAATTTCGCCCCAGATTTTAAAAAGAAGATTGATTGTCAAGTTTGGCATGAAGGTCCCTTCAACCAACCAGAAGGATCAGAAGCAAGACCATGTGTGGTTGCCGTCCTCTCTAAGTCCGCCCCGCAAGAAGATGGGGGACGGACCTTGCGGGGCCGTGGAAGGAAGGAGGTCCTCCTTCAGAGAGGACGGCCTGACGATCGGTGGGCACCGATCGCGGGCCACCCCACATTCCAGGTGAAGCCCGGTGTAGGATTCCCCCCTCGCCCCCCCACAGGCCGCCCCCCCAGCGTTCACGCACCGCCCACGACTGCAGCGACCAGGTGTGGACGGCGCCTGGGGGAACCCGCCGTTTTGGCCTGGCCGCTCGGCCCATCCGGGCCTCAGAATAGCAGGGGTGCCGTAGAATCGCCATTTTGGGTGTCTCCGGCGATTCTCTGGCCTGCGGCCCGCGAAACTCGACCGGGCCGTTCCCGCCGCTTGGGAGTCGGACCGGCGGCCCCGGAAGTTTTGGCGGCCCAGGCGATTCTCCCAACTGGCGTGGGAGTGGAGAATCGCGCCCATGGAGTCTCACTCTATGCGGATGACGTGCTCCTCTAAGTCTCAAACACCCCAGCCGCATGGGAGAAATAATGGAGTTTGGAGCTTCTCAGGTTACAACGCAACCTGAGCAAGAGTGAAATTTTCCCCGTGAACTCCCAGGGGGGTGGAATCAGACCTGGGAAAGCTGCTAGTCAAGTTGGCCCAAACCAAATTCTGATACCTGGGGATCCAGATAGCCCACAACTGGACAAGGATCCATAAGTGGAACCTATCAAGTCTGGTGGAAGAGGTAAAGAGAAATCTGCGGAGGTGGGACTCGCTCCCGCTCTCCATGGCAGGGAGAGTGCAGACACTCAAAATGAACGTGCTGCCGAGATTCCTCTTCCTGTTCAGATCCCTCCCGATCTTCATCCCCAAGGATTTCTTCACCAGAATAGATAAACTGATCATGGCATTTGTATCGGCCCCATTTCCATTTCCCCAGCCAAGTACTCAAGAAGCCCGATGGTGGCGGCCACACTGAGGACGTGGAAAAAACTCAGGCTCCATTTAAATCTGGGTACAATGTCCACCATGGCTCCCATCTCCAAAAACCATAAATTCACCCCTGCAACAATGGACTTCTCCATTAAAATGTGGAGACAGGACCAAATGGTACTGACAGTAGGGAACCTATACGTAGATGACAGAATGGAGATCCTGGAGGAACTAATGGACAAGCTCCAGCTCCCTAAAGGGAATGAGCTCTGGTACATTCAACTAAGGAACTTCCTCCGCAAGGAGACTGCAACGTTCCCCCAACTACCCAGACACACCCTACTGGGCAGACTTATAACATCGGGCAAACTAGGGGACAGTAACTGTGCTGACATGCACGGACAACTGCTAGAGGAGGTAAAGGCCTTGTTGGACGAGACACGGGAAAAGTAGGAAGAGGAACTGGGCACAGAGGTTGAGGGAGGACTCTGGATCGAAGCACTGCACAGGGCAAACTCCACCTCCTTGTGCACAGGGCTGAGCCTAACACAGCTAAAGGTAGTGCACAGGGCACACTTTACTAGTATATGCATGAGCGGCTTCTTCCCAGAGGTGGAAGACAAATGTGAAGGGTGTCAGGGAGGCCCAGCCAACCACACACATGTTCTGGTCATGTCCCAGACTTGTCGGGTACTTTTTCAAGGCATGTCCAAGGTCCTGAGAGGGCCATAACGGGATTTGTGCCCATGGTGAACGGGCCCTCTAAATTTTGCTCTAACAGTTTCATCAGGTATTTAGAAAAGGAAGGGAGTAAGTAAAGTGAATGTTGGTCCTCAAGAGAGTGAGAATGGGCAGTTAATTGTAGATAATAAGGAAATGACAGATGAAATGAACAAATATTTTGATTCTGTTTTCAGAGTATACAAAAAATTTCCAGTAATAGCTGTAAACCAGGAGGTAGAAGGGAGAGAGGAACTTGGTGAAATTACAAAATAGAGGGAAGCTGCAGGCTGACAAGTCTATGGGTCCATATGGACCCCAGATGGATCCTAGGGTCTTAAAAGAGGTGGCCAATATGGTGGTAGAAACATTAGCATTCATTTTCCAAAATTCACCAGATCCTGGAAAGGTTCCATCAGACTGGAAAGTAGCAAAAATAACACTTCTATTCAAGTAGAGGGAGGCAGAAAAAAGGTAACTATAAGCCAGTTAACTTTTTTTTTAATTCCATGAAGGGGCAATTTAGCGTGACCACCTGTTTGTACATTTTTTGGGCTGTGGGGTTGAGACTCAAGCAGACACGGGGAATATGTCAGTTAACTTGATGTCTGACATAGGAAAGGTTTTAGAATCATAGAATCCCTACAGTGTAGATAGAGGCATTCGGCCAATTGATTCTGCACCGACCTTTTGAAAGACCACCCTACCTCAACCCAATCCCCTGCCCTGTAACCCTAAGAGGCAATTTAACATGACTCTATTCTAACAAACTATATTAACGGCGCTATATAATTAAATGCAAATTGGTTTAATATTTGTTGAAATTTATGTAGGAGAGCTGGACAATTTCTTGAAAGATATTTATATATTAATCTGCCCTAATTTCAGTATTACAAACATCAGACTGACAGTGCCTCCTGCACCAGTGTTATAAGTGAAATATGTAAACTGGGGTCATTTAGGCACAAAAAACACACAAAGTTCACATCAAACATCATGGTTGAGCTGCAATGCGTGCCTTTTTATGCCAGCAAAGCCAGAGAACCTTTGTAAAAATAGCAGTACAGAATTGCACAGAGCCTATTAAATGTTGGATACGAACTTCACCAATTAGGGGTTCTACCCAGAGTATGTACAAGACAGGATTTAAAGTTAAAGAACTTTCAATTAACAAGTGATCATTATTGTGTTTAAGATACGTGAATTTCTCAAGGACAGAGCAGCTGAACGCAAGGCAAATGAGCTGGTAATCTCCGTGTATGACACAGAAAGAAATGAAAAAGCTAAAGAACATAGACGGGAGCAGGTGAGTGTGAAACAAAGTATCCCAAATCTGCTTATGCTCAGGAAATCCAAGCACATCCCAATATCCTGGAATCCAGATACGAGATGGTTAGCGGTGTAGCTATTGGATTTGAGAGTGTGAAAGGGCCATATTTATAGCACATGTATGTGATTTTTTTTTCAGTGAATCCTGTGCTTTTTGACCTGAAGGATGGTAGTGCTGGGGAATGAGGTTATTCTTCTCTTTTACTGCCAGTATCTAAAATAAAGTTAACAAAGGCAATTGGAAAGTAAAAGGGAAGTAAATCATTGTGGAAGATAAATGCAACAGTGTTATAAGAGCAAGAAATTCAATTGGGGTGCATACTTTTTAAAAAAATATTTTTTTATTCTCCTTTTTCTCATTTTCTCCCAAATTTACACCCAACAATAAACAATAATCAGTAAACGAATGTAATGTCAATCCCCATATCAATAACAACAATCCCATCCTCCCACAAACCCCCAAACATTAGCCGCATGTCAACATAAACAAATGACAAAGAGGAATCAGGAATCACCCATAGTCACCATTAACACATACAGTCCCCCTCCCCCCAACCTTCCCTGCCCCCAACCCCCCTAATGTTCGATGTGATCCAATTCTCGAAAGTGCTTAATGAATAACGCCCATGAATTCTAGAATCCCTCCATCCTTCCCCTCAGTTCAAATTTGACCTTTTCAAGCGTCAAGAATTCCAGCAGGTCCCCCCACCACGCCAAGGCACAGGGTGGAGAGGTTGATCACCATCCTAACAGGATCCGCCTTCGGGCGATCAATGAGGCGAAGGCTGCAACATCTGCCTCCATGCCTGTTTCCAACCCTGGCTAGTCCGACGCTCCGAATATGGCCTCCGAGGGCCCGGGTCCAGTTTCACGTGCACCACTTTAGAGATTACCCTAAAAACCTCCTTCCAGTAATCCTCCAGCTTTGGACAGGACCAAAACATCTGAACGTGATTTGCGGGGCCC